>NC_134416.1:73441975-73741975 GCF_030867145.1 Opisthocomus hoazin | reverse complement strand
ACCTACCACATGAAGAGAAAGCATCCACATGAGTAATAAAAAACGAAGCCTGATGCAGTGGAAATTTCAGAAATTATTCAACTCTAATTTGAAGCTGTATAAAAGCCGAAAGCCTTCGATTCACCTGCCAGAGCTATGCTAATCCAGTGTCAGTGCTGCACTGCTAACCACCTGCCGAAGAACCCAGCACTAAACACTATGAAGAGTCATCCTGAGTCAACCTTCTTCACAAACACCGCATATATTTAAGGTGCCTTCTCAGATAATGCAGACCTCTTTCACCTGTACCAGTCAAGCAATAATGTACTAATATTTCCAAAGTATAAAGGTCTCACCTTAGGTGACATCCGTAATTGACTTTAGACTGTGAATCCAACTTTTGCCCTGTCTGGCTGACAAAACATAGTCCTGAACATTCATAGACACTCAAGTCCAAAACAGCCAGCATTTAATTCAGAGAACAAAAGGTTTCTCCTTCACACACTTTGCAAGAAAGACACAAGAGATGTACCCGCTGTTTGTCATCAACCCTTCCACTCCCAGCTAAAATTATAGAGGAGCTAGGAAAAAAACATCTGCAAGGTCACTTGGGTGATGCAGAGAATATATATTTAAGACTACGCAGACTTAGGTCATCTCGCTGAGTAGAAGCAGGTTTAGTGTTTTGTTAGATGATTACCATCTGTTAGTGCATAGGTGTAAGATGCCCAACTCTCATCTGGAGTGATCAGCTTCACCAGCAGGAGACAATGGAGGTTTCCTCACAGAGGTGCTGGAGGCAAGCTGAATTAATCAGAAGGATTTACATCCTTCCTGGCAGGACATACTCAGAATAGCTATGGGAAAACACTCCTCCATGACTCAGTCCCTCATTTATCAATCCCACATTCTTTCTGCACATCTATTCGGTATCTGCTTGCAGCAGCAAGAGATGCTCAGACAACACAGGTCCCAGACAAGGTAGTATTTACATGATGCAAACTTTGCCTTCCCCTTCAATGCCTAGGATGGCCTAGTTTTTGGAGATAATCAGCTCATCAATGAAGAACAGCTTATTGAAGATGAACCTAGATGAAATACAGTTAATGCTGATAGTCAGGGAAAAAATCACTTTGAGAACTGGCATCTATCACACAGTTTTCTTTGACTGAATATATATAATTTACTTTTCCTCAGTTCAGTCTGTAACTTTGTCCATGCTGAGTTCCATGTTACCATAGCTCTACTGGTGTTTTTTGAAAAAAGCATTGTGTATATGTACATTTTTTTCAGTCAACCGAATGGTTTGCATAGAAGTACAGACCAGGGTAAGTGTCACCATTTTTCTTCCCCGATGCAAGGTGCATTTCCCTTAAATTATACTGGAGATGACAAGTACCAAGGCATGGATATCTTCCCAAAGCAAACTGAAACACATAAAAATCCAGTTAAAAGAAAATGCTACACACCATATGTCACAAAAGGAACAAAGCAGACATGATAGATGTTAGTCATATGCTAGAAAGTTCTCTGTACAACAGTGGTTGAATAGAATCAGACACTTAAAAGCCACCGCAAACTGCAAAAAATTTTTGCTTTCAGTAAATAAAATACCTTCTGTAAGTCCAGTCCTTAAATAGAAAGAATGATGGAAATCACTATTTATATTGCAATATAATAAAGAATCAGGCCCTTAGCCCTAATCCTCAAAACAGTAAGTATATGGATTTTACTTACATATCTCAAGACCGCAAAAAGGTGTGAGAAGTGCAGAGAAGTTTGTATTTCTTTCTCTGCATACATAAAAATTGATTTTATTTCTATATGACTAAATAAATTTACATAGTAAAAACTTTATGTGCCTTTTATTGCTTAATGTTTTGCTTTCCAAATTATTGGTCAGTGGCTGATTAACACAATTATATACAGAGCTACTAAATCAGATGGTTAGTAAGGTTTAAGAAGTTTATTAGTCTGCTCAGTATTAAAACATTTGCCTAAATATAAAGGTATGAAGACTTCCAACATTTAAGCAGCAAGTAAGGCATTCAGTCTTTCTAGACAAGCAAAATAGTAGTAGCTCAGTAATCCACTGAAATATGTATATCATTGCTAGGTGAACAATATGGCAAAGAAAAAGTAGAAAATGTTTTGTTTTTGTGTGTTCAGTAGCAAATACTTCATGGTGTTATCCCTGCTGAAGGAAAATTAGCAACCAGCATAGAAAAATGTAGTAAGAATTCCCTGATATATATAATTGTATAATATTCACCGTATTCTTATTCTCTGACACATACCAGTAGCTAACCATATCTTAGCTTTGGCATATATTATTGCTATGAATGTAATAAAAATAGCTATAATGTTTACTTCTCTTTTTTTCATGTATTCCCTACAATGCACCACTGGTGGGCAGCAGCCAAGTGCAGTGTGGGTGAGAGGGATTGCAATATCAAAGTGAAACTTTACAATCAGTACAAAACTTAATGTAAACCACAGAGCTCCTGTTGTTGAGTAAGGCGATTCTTGCTCTCAGATGATCTGCTTCAAAAATTTGTCATACTGCTTTCTAAAAGTCAGGCTCGCCACTGAAGTAGTTCAGAAATTGATATCACAGATGTCAGAAAAAGACAGTGAAGCAATAAAATTCAGAGTAAAATAGCAGTGATTTTAGTCATCCCAGATGGCACAATGCCTTCCATTTTTGATTATTTTTACAAAAAATGTAGATCTCATGCATTGGCAGAAAAATATTGCAACTGTGGTCTGAACATGTTGTCAAGTTAAAAATTTAGAGGTGCAGGAGACATCAGAAAGGGAAAAATGTTTTAAAGATATATGAAATCAAGGGAAAATGGTAAGAGACAGCATGCTCTGGCATACTAGTCACTGCTCTCAAGAAAGATGAGGACAACTCTTCTTGTGCTGCTGAAGTGATGTACAATGTCAGGAAAGCATTTGCTCTTCGTATTTAAACTGAAAGCTCCCTGGAACTCTGAAAGCTTGTACTTGCTCAGCACGAAGAGGTTTGGTGCTTGAAAGGGACTGCTAGGCACCACGGCAACATCCAAAGCCAACAGCAGCAACTACATTATCTACTTCATATTATAAGCAGTTATTACTACACGTAATTATTTTTAACTCAGTTATTGGTTTTATTGTTGCTACTGATTTGAATAGAATTGTGCTTGGAGGGAAAAATGCTTTCTTCCTCTCATCCTCTTGCATTCTTGCTCTACAGTTTAGTCACTGAAGCTGATGTTCACATGCTATATTTGTCAGCACCTCCTACTGAGAAGCCTATTTTAGCGTATTTGTCAGCCTGTTTTAGCAAACAATGAATCCTTCTTGAACCACTTTCAGTAGAATGTAACAGAGACTTTGTATACCGTATGACACCCTTTTAAACCTAAGCAACTCTTGCTGTGGGTATACTGACTGTCACTGACTGTCACCTTTTATTCTTTAAAAGAGGAAAAATCCATCTCCACAATCTATCAGTATCACTAGCACAGGCCAATGCTTTTAAAATGCACTTGTTTCCCAAACTTCAACAAAAATTCTCTTGTAACTGTTTGATAATAGTCCCTTTTGCAACTATATCATTATGCAGTTCTCTTTCACTCCCATCCTTAGATCATGTGCAATGTAAACAGCCCTCTCCACTACATTTTACAGATGAAGCTATTCCTGATGTCTCTGCTGCAGTGGCTGTGAATGGAATTTCCTCCTTTTGTCTAACTCTTGTGAAGGCACATTCTCAAGTCCCAGTGATTTTTCTTGGAGCAATCCAGGATTTATGAAAAGCTTCTGCTTAGGATTGAATTGGGTTGAATGACATTAGTATCTGCAAGGTGGTTAGCTTCAGCTGAACTTCAGGGCCATTCATGTAGTCTCTCTTCTGTGTCTCTAGACTAGTGTGAAATAATGCATCTGTTTCTCTTGCTGTCTGGAGAATTAACAGTAACTCTTGTCTTCTGAAGATCTCATGCAGCTTAGAGGAAGTTAGTCACATTTGGTTAAAATCAACTGAAGCATTCAAAATTTGGGGAGATAAAGGAGAGATAAACAGGCAGACAGGCACCCATCAGCTCACCTAGGGAACTTGTAAATCTTGAAAACATGCATGTAACAAGCAAATTTCATACTGGGGATATGAATGCTTCCATTGTAGAAACTCAACGGATAGGAAGGTCCTTCTAAATGCACTTTTGATTATATCTACTGCAAATACACTATTGCACTTTCACATTATTTTTTTGCCTTGTGTCAGCATTAGATACAATAGATATATTAAATGTGGTTTCTCACAAGCAAGGATAAAGATTACAATAATTAACATTAATCTATAGTGGGCCAAAAGTTAACCATGAGTGACTCTGCCAAATTCAGAGAGCATCTGAGTTATTATTACAGAGTAACAGTGATTTCTTTAATTAATCTCTTTTACTTAAATAGAATGGTTAGAATCACTTCCATATTGCAGGGGTAAATTCCACTACAATTACTACTTCTCCATTAAAATAAATCTCTACCCTTTACTTTGCATGGAAAAAGACAACTACCTCCATTTCATTATTACAAAACACAGACAAACTACATCTGAAATAGTTATGTGGGGTGAAGTTTCCTCTTTTATATATCATAACACATATTTGCCATTTCAACTTTCAGGGACATTTGCAGTATAGGACCTAAATCAAAGAAAATAACATTATTTAATATTTGGAGTAGAAAGAAATATGTTTAAAAATTTTTACCATCATAGAATTATATTTAAAGCTGTATATAAAATAATATTTTTTTAAAACCCTACAGGAATAATAGTAGTTTATAATTGTACAGAGGTACGGTATTCTTCACGCTACAGACACCAAACCCACTCTTACAAACAAGTGGTGAAATGCAGATACTTTTAGGTTTCAGGATGATATTTCAGAATATAAATCAGTGTCTCCAACAATTTACAACGACAAGAATAAAAGAAAAGAAAGGAAAAGTTTGACAAAAGGAATAGCAAGTGAGAAAAAAACACACCATGAAGATAACTGTACAGACGTAATTCAGAAAAGTTAATGACCAAGTGATAACATCCCTCATATTCTCCTAAAAAAAGAAAAACACCCAAAAGTACGATAAGAAAAATAAAATAAAGAGTAATAATAGATTAATGCAAAAGGTTGGGTTAAAATGAGAAAGTTTTACGCTCAGCAATGTGCATTTACAACCCCAAAGAAATTTCACTGCAAACAGACAAGACAAATGTTGCATACAACTGATGCAAGTGAAATTTAAAACTTGATGGTATCCAGCTGCAGTTTTGCAAAAGCTGCATAAAAAGGAGTTATGCTATTTACAGTAAAGGAAGGACTGTTGTACAAATCTGTATATGCTGCTGTCTTCATAGATTACAGGGCAACTGTCTAAAGAGCCTTCCTGGGCCTCAGAAACCAGCATCCTTTAAGCAGTACAGATCAATGACCCATCTAGGCTTGGGTGGACCTCTGACCTTGTTTCTGAAGTGCAGTATTCTTTATTTACTACTTATGATCATCTAAGATGTCTAAAGTTGCTTCTGTTCCTGGACTGAAATCCCCCACAAACTCAGAAGGACATGTAATGATCCATGGTGCAAATAGTTCTAAAAATATTATGTCAATTAATATGAGCTATTATCTTCCAGTATTAGGAATCATGACTCCATATATGCAATAATACATAAAATTGTATTTTTGCTAAATAGGAGCATGGCTGTTATAGTTTGGTACGGCCAGCAACAAAAGCGCCACACGGCTGCCCCTCTCCCCACCGGGGTGCAGAGGAGAATGAGAAGAAAACAGGCAGAAACTGGTGGGTCGGGATAAGGGCAGTTTAACAGAACAGCAAACAAAGGGAACAAGAACAACAACGATACAGATAAGGGGAAAAAACACAACACAAACCACACAACCCAGAGAGCCGCCCTCCACGACCGCCACCGCAAACTCCTGAGCCACGCGAGAGTTCCTGCCCCCCAGCTCCCCCCCACCGCAACCCAGCGTGACGGCACATGGTATGGGAGACCCTGCTCTGTTTGGCCAGGATGGGGTTGGGTCAGCCCACCCGGCTGTGCCCCTTCCTGGATTCTGGTGAAAATTAACCCTGTCCTGGCCAAACCCAGGACAATGGCATATAGCAGATATCCTGTGAGGGAGATGTAAGTAGGTTCCCTTAATTATTTTAGTTTTAATATACTTCAGAAGATCATTAAAAATTAAACTCTTATGTTATTAACTGGCCAATATAGTGTATGAATACATGCTCCAAAACGGAAGCAAATAAGCATAATCAAGTTCTGTCTCCTGCTATTACTGAAACTATGACATATAATACTTTGTGTGCACTGATCAAGATGATTGATCTTAAAAATATATATTATTTTAAGTTTAGCTACTCAATTCTGCTGCAGAGTGTCTGTTTCTAACCACTCTGTCACAAAACTTCTCTCTAGTTTTCAGCCATACTGGTTCATTGACGGTTTATATGCTTGTTGCTCCTACGTGAACATCATCCTTTATTGTACCTGGCTTTTCTCATTTCCCAGTGTTTATCTCCATCTCTTGATATATTTATGCACAACTGTTGTAACCCGTCTCAACTTTCATTTTGCTAGACTACAGGTATCAAGCTTATCTTGGCTTCAATAATGCTGTAGGTCCAACACTTCCCCGATCATCCCTATATATGTTTTAATGTCAATACTTTTTCTCTTGAACATGGCCATCCAGAATTATACAGAGAGTTCAAGAGGAGAGTCAGTCCGGACTCTTACATTTACCTTTTTCTGAAGAAATTAAGGTGGAGAGAACCTCTTAAGACACACTGTGGGGCACATCATGCTGGCAGGTTATTCGTGTGATCAACTATTACACTTTCTTCTCCTCTGTTATTTCCAACTGGTAAATTACAAGGTTATAGAAATTCTTCATGCTAGTATTCTGAAAGCATTACTTTCAATTCTGCAATATTATTTCTTTTTTATTTCCATTTCTTCCAGTCTCAAGATATTTCAGTTCTTCCTGTATGCCAGTTTAATCCTTCATCATGCTGACAGCACCTCACGTCTTCAGCATATTTTATCATTTTAACATTTTTTGTTTCTTAATAAAAGCATTCAATAAGATCTGTTCTTAAAGAAACTTCCTTCAGCTTCAAAACTTCTGATGTTATTCTCTGGATCTACTGTGGTGAATCAATTCATCTCAAGTCTTCTCAACAACTTACTTCTTCTCAGTGTCAGTATAAAGCTCTGATGCCTCTCCTTTCATTTGGCCATCTGCTTGTCCCTTAAATACGTGATTTTATTTTACCAGTCCTTCAGGAAGCCTCCTTTAACTGAGGGCTCAGTAGTGTCCCATCTGTATTAGGTCAATAACCCGATAATATTTTTAAAGGTGCCATATCTCTGTCCACAATTTCTATTTAATTTTTTTAAAAAAATCAGCCTCTGGCCCTGATGGTTGTGACTAAAAAATTAACTGAATGCAGAGTTATCTGTCAGAGTCTGAAATGTTGAAATAAAAGCTTTAGGACCTTGAGTTACCTTCTCCTTTGAGACTTGTAGTACTATTTCGAGTATCTTGCTGTGATGATTGGAATGTCAACATTGTTCCGATCATAAAATTACCTCTGCTGAAAGTACAGAGAAGTAAGATAACAGATCGTGTTATGAAGGACTCATATTATGTGTGGTGCTCAGCCTGGTGCCACTGGTGGATGATGCTCAGAAGAATGTCAGCACCTGTTCCATTTCCTGATCCCTAGGAAAAAAGCTTGTGGAAAAAAACCCACAGGGAATACTTTGTAGAGCTCACTGGTGTGTATAGATGCGTGTACGATTTTTCCCCGGATCATCATTTTACAAGTGACATTCAGAGTCACAGAATAGTCATTACTGCAACGTTTTTTATCACTTTTCTGTACAGTGATCTTGGAAATAGTCTCCTTTGCAAATTTCACAGGGCTCTGAGCCCAGAGACCTCAAGCATCTGTGTGCTGTGCCCATATCTTGAATCGTACTTGCTGGGTGGGAGCAAAGCTCCGGAGCCTAGAAAGTATATATCATCATATTTCTAACATCAGTAACTAGTGACATTTCAAATAACTAGAATTTATTTTGTGGGCAAAATCTGGGATGGTAACACTGCTTTCATCACCTCATCTGAGATTCCAGCCCTTGTAAGCATATGGCCTGGAAAACAGCTTTGGCTTTCTTGCCCAGAATGGCAGTATGAATCAGAACTGCTTTTTCTATAGGAGAGATAGATATGTTGTTCTTTGAGCAGAGAAAATCTTTACTTTTTCCTCTTCCTTGGTTTTGGGTTTTTTGTTGTTGATGTTTTGGAGTTTTTTAAATTAAAAAAAAGATGAGGTAAGGTGCTCACATATTTACCTAACGCACTGAATTATGTTTTGCATCAGCATTTCTCTGTGGATGAAAGATCAAGATTCAAAAAGCATGCATGTAGTTAAATTTGGCACCAGCTGATAAAATCCTGCTTAAATGTGAATGTATGTTTTTTCCATTCCATTTCATCAGTGAATGCCAGCTGTATAGAGTACAATGGACCAAAACGAGATTATGACATCACGAGTAGAAAATAGAGAATTACTAATTTCTGTACCACATATATCTTCATTTACACAAAGCGCGTTTTCTACCAAAATACCTTTGATATATACAATTTCTTCAGGTAAAATAAAATTAAATTTTATGCAAATATTCTATCATGAAGTAAAAATTGATAGTTAGCCACTTCTAGCCCAATCATCCCTTTCTCTCTAAAGATGTCATTTTTAACATACTTAACACCTAATTAGATAATATTGCTTAGCTTGACAAAAGATTAATACCAAGAATATTTTGCAGAGGATTTCTTATGATACTAAGATCTGGAAGAGTTTAATTTAGAGACATACATAAACATTTCCAGCCTATCGTGAACTATCATACCACTGTGTACAGATGAAGAAAATTATATAGAATTTGCTTTACTAGGGCAATAACATTTATTGTAGCTGTTACCTGTTGAATTTTTCTGGGGTATGTGAGAAGATATACTACAACTTTTTTCTTGCCAATATCTGGCTAGACATTTATCTATACTGCTACTAACTCTTTTGTTATGCTATATCAAACCAAATTAGTGAAACATTGGAAGTGGAATAATTCAACTTCTTCATCAAATAAGATTTCCGCATTAATACAGAAAGGAAAGATATATCTGCCCTTTTTTAGAGATTATGTTTTGATTTTTTGATTACATATTACGAGTCTATTTTGTACATGGCTGGCAATGATGCATAAAATCTTGTACAGCTTAGTGAATCACAAAGTTAAAAATGTTGTTGCAATACTGAATGCTGTCTACTTTTTACTTCTCAGAACTATTATTCTTCCAGCTACATACAAAAGAAACACCTCAGTTTGGGAGTGAACTTATTCCCTTGTTTCCAGCTCAGCTACAGCCTTATATGTCCTCATTATCTAAGGCTCATCTGCACTAACAAGGAGTGCAGCACTATAGGAGCAGACCCGCTGCACAAAAGAATCTGTGCTGAAGACACAGCCTGCATGCTGTGTCCTACAGACATTTTACAGTCGTTTCTTTAGATAAGCTCTATGACTATTAAACAACTCATGGAGTATTCGTGGTTGCATCTTGTGAGGTACACTCCTGGAGTGGAACTTCTGGTTTAGTTTCATCCAACATCTAGTCCATGTACTTTAAAATACCTGCCAAAGCACAATAAGTGATTATGATGCCAGATTTCACTTCAGATCCACAGCAAATCTTTAGTTTGACAGAACGTAAGTCTTAAAAAGTCTTAAGGAAAAGCAAAGATGAGTTTAAAACATCTATTCATAAAAAGATGCATATACTTTTCTCATTGTATCACAAGTAAGCTAAGACATTTTTTACAGGAAATCAAGAAGAAAACATTGTTTATATACTTCAAACCAGATACATATAAAATATACATTATTCAAATACTTGTAATGATCACACTATCAACTAATTGCTACTGAAATTTCTGAGGTTTATGAGTCTATGCTCTTCAGAAGTACTTTGTAGGATTCCAGTACATATCTGCTCCTTAAACAGAAAGATAAAAGGAGTTAATCTGAAGACATTTCATTAAGTATTCCAAGCTTAAAAAAGATATATATTTACTACTGAAAAATAACCTGATGTTTGGAAAATTCAACCAGCTGAATTCTTGTCTTATTCCTGCTCAGTACTGCTAGGAGTCTACAGTAAAGAAAGAATACACTGTTAAGACTTGTTAACTGAATAACTAAACCTGGCAGTGATGACCAGTTAAACCATAGCTTTAATATATATGTGTTAAGCAAAGTAAACCTTACAGTTCATATATGCTCTCTGCTGAAGAATTAATATATGAAAAATCACAAATTCTGCTGTCTACACTATTATGTGTGTGTGTTTCACCTCCCTAAGAAGCACAAGGCCTTGAACTAGGCTTCTGTAATAAGTTTTCTTTCACACTGTGATAACAGTGAAACTGTTAGCAATACGACAAGGAAAATATTGCTAAAAACATCTAATAGCCTAGTAAATGAGCAATACCATTCTGAAGATCTTAAGATGTCACGATCTTTTCAGAATCCCCACTACCCTTCTGTTTCCAGTGATACAGTTAGAATCACAGAATAACCAAGTTACAGAAAACTCAGTGGGGAGAGGCTTCTGTAAGTCCACAGCACTGCTTCCCGCTTGAAACATGACTAACAATTAACAGAGCAGATCAGGCATAGCTTTGTACAGCTAAGTCTTGCAAACTTCTTAGGAGGGAGCCTCTACCATTGCTCAGGATGATCTGTCTCAGTGCTGCACTAGTCTCCCAATGCATGAGGACTACCATTTTTCTGTACCCCCCTCCAAGCCACCACAATACCACCCTGCAGGTGGTGTGATGCATCTCTGCCAGTGCTTACTCTGACTGCTTTTGCCTATCTGTACAGTATCTTCAATTGCACTGATTACACCTTAGTCCTCCATCTCCTTCTCTTTATCATCCTTGATATTGCATTGCCTACTGCATTGTTGACTCTCTAAAGCTAGTGTTCTGCCTCTTACCTGAAAGATGGTAAGGGAAACCCATTTAATTTCCATCACCTTTTAATAGATTACGAGTTTTTATGCAGTTGGGTCTACTACTGCAATAACTGAATCTTGGCCAGGGTTCTGGGAGCAAGATTTAGAGACTCTAACTGATTAAGTACTACTACTGGTTGAAGTGAGATCCTCAAGCAGTTGATTACCTTTACTACAAAAAAAAGAAAAAGAATTTGTAATTTCAATCTCTCTGGTTTTGACTTCTAAGGACTGTGACTTGTTACACATCTTTCACACAGATTAAAGAATTGAAAATCTTTCCTCCATGCATGTCCCAAGGTTACCTCCCATCTCTATCTTTGGAAGAACACAATAGATTGAGAATTTACTACTCCTTTCATTTAAGACAATATTCCCAGATCTCAGTAATTCTCCATGTGTAGGGGCTGTCCCTTGCAAGGCAACTGCATTTTCCAACATTCCTCTCGCTATCCGCTTGTTGGAAGCAAAAAGTTAATGGTGGCTGACTATGGCTAGTCTCAACATCCAAAGGGCATTAAATTAACAAAATGTCTCTGTAATGACTTTAGAGAAAACTTTATGAAATACATTCTTGTTAGGAAAACAAAGGTGGCTCCTCCTTACTTCAGCAGTACAGGCATTTTTTCTGTCAGGTGACTGGCAGAGGGATTTGAGCAGAACTATCCAAGTATCGGTTTCTGGCCTGAAAGGTGTACTAGTAAGTTTTGGAAAAGTCTTGAGAGAGGCTTAGCTGCAGAACATTTAGGAATCACAGGGTCCTTTCTGCTTTACATCTATGAACTACAAAAGTACATACAGTCAACTGTAAAAGACACTCCATTTCAGTTATATAAATGAAATAGCAAGAAGGAAAATAATGAAACTTCTCCCTTTCCCACAAAAACTGTAAGGCTTGATGACAAAAGGCTGTAAGGATTTTATTCCTTAAATAATAACTGGCTGCAGGGATCTGGATTCTGCAACCTGTTTATTGTGATGCAAAGCCAATGACTTTTTTTGTGAAAAGCTAGGAGAAATTCATTTTTCTCTTAATGAAGCCGTTAACTGCCTTCTGTCTAGAATGGTCATAAAATGGTAATTTACACAAGATCGTGAGGAAAAAGAAGAGCAGAACCCTAGGGGTTTCCACATCACATCAATGAGGACAGTCAAGTCTTTTCCGTAAACAAAGCAGCCTCCGCCCTAAGTGACATTTAGTCTTGATTTTTTCCAACACAGGCATGAAGTTTGGAGGTTTATTCCTCACTGTAGCCTTGGTAATGTGTCTGCAGTCTCAAGGAAAATGTTTGTGTTTGCACCCTTAACATCAAAGTATGATGTTTAAAAAAAAATTTTTGAATGAAAAGTTAAACATCATTCAGGATTCTGGAGGTAGCGTCTTGGGTATAAGTTTTTTCCTTAACCTAGCCAAACTTCAGAGTACAATCAAATACCTCCATAAAGAATTATGCCAATCAAGCAGTTACCACTGGAATCTTGTGGAGGATGTCTGGTCATATTTCAAGCAGCCGCACAGTCTCATCCACAAAATCTGTTCTGTATGTCAGGTCACTTCAGCTTCTCATGGAGGTGGGCGTCAGTTTGTAGATGGAAATTGGCACAGTGCCCTTACCTATTTTCTTTCAGTAGAAAGCTCGTGGGGAGGAAACCCTGATCCAGGAGACAACAGGTGTAGAGGGACCTTATTACCAATTCACCCTTCTGAGTAGAATTCCACATTAACCAGGTTGACAATATTCAAAGTTAAGCACACACCCTTTCAAGACAGGTTGTATTTGACTGCTTCTGGCTTGGGATGCTAGTCACAGTCAACCTTTGACTTCTGCTTGTGCAGGGAACTCCTTTTAGCCCACAAGGTACTCATCAAAGTGAGTGACCTGGAGATCTCTAGAGACTGAAATGGTTCCACTGGCTGAAAGTTACAGCCACTGTCTGATCATACTGTTGTTGCTGAAGAAGTTAAGCAGTGATTTCCCTGTCCTAAAGTGCTCATGCCATGAAGGACCAAGCCTTTGAAGTCATAGCTCAGACTTTTCCACTATCCTGTGCTGTTATCTACATATTTATCTCTCTATAACCTGGGTTATAGTAACAGGACTATAGCCAGTAGTCCAGGGGAAGTTATTTTTCCTCTTTAGTCAGCAATCATTTGCACCATCTAGAATACTGAGTCCAGTTTTGGGCTCTGAAAATAAAAATGTTGACGAAATTAAACAGGTACAACATGGGGACCAACAAGATGGTCAGAGGCTGGAGCACTTGCCGTTTAAGGAGAGGCTGAGGCAATAGCTTTTGTTCAATTTGGGCATGAGACAGCTTTGAGGGGAGCCAATACCAGCTCCAGCTCCAGCACCGAAGAGGAGCTTTTTGAGAAGATAAAGCCAGACTTATCTCAGTGGTGTATGCTGGGAGAATGACAGCCAAAGGCATAAGCTGAAACAGGAGAGGCTGAGTCAAGCAAAGGCTGTGAAAGCCTAATCCTTGAGCATTTCAAGGTTTTCAAGACCAGACAAAACCCTGAGCAACCCAGTCTGACCTCATAGCTGACTGTGCCTTGACCAGGAGTTTGGACTAGAGCCCTCCTGTGGTCCCTTCCTGCATGCATTATCCTGAAAGCTTAACATCCTGTGTAGTGACTCAGATGTATCTTTTCACTGCTTCATCTTAAAACCTCTTATCTGGACATAAATGGAATAATTGCACATGAAACGGTAGTCTGATTCATAATGGTTACAGCTACTTTGTTCACAGAGGGTTTCTTCATCAGATTAAATTTTGTTTCTGAAAAAAAAATGTCAGCTTTTAAAGATGGAAGATGCTATACCCTATCTAATATTCAGTTTTACTTCCAGCTTTGACCAACTTTTCTATTACTAGATAAAACAGATTTCTTTTATGTCAAGGGCTGCAAAGAAAATGCAAACATAACCACAGATGGTGGGTATGTTTTCGTGACCATTTTTAATATGATAGTTTGTAGGTCACTCCACAATAAATGGGCATATGGAATGGCCATTAAGGTTTGTCAAAATTATTACACATCTTCAAATGATGATGGGTATGGGTGGGTTAGAATTTAACCTCAGTAATAAATTCCATCCTTAGTTGGCAGATACTGTAACAATACCCCAGCTGTGCCAAACCAGGAGTGAGGATGCTCCACAGTGCCAAAAGAAAACGAGCTTGCTGAGGACCTGCTCTCAGAGGACGAAGCCCTGAATAAGGCATGGTGTGAAGGAAACTGAGTAGTCTTGGCAGAATAAAGAAAGCCTTTCCACAGGTAAAAACTGGCTAAGAGACATGACAGAGAAAGTAGGAATACATGGTCAGTTATTAACACGGAGAAAAGTAATTTGTGGAATTCAGAAGGGTCAGTACTGGGACTATGCTGATAAATCTGTTCAGAACTGGTCTAGAGCAGTGGGTAAGCCCTGAAGTGACTAGTGGTTTGCTGATGCCTGCTGCCTCGTGGGAGGCACATGGGAAGCCGGTGGCACTAGCCCTTCTCACCCTCCTGGCCACTGCCAGAAGACAGGATTTTGGCACTAATTCTGGTCTTTTTCAGTAAGGCTCTTTCGATATATCACGTAAAGGTACAAACTGTAGGAGAAAAAAACAATTTTAAACTCATGCAGACCCAGACCAGAAGAGCAATACAATGGAAAAGACAGTCAGGTAGATATGCTTCTGCACAGTAATATTTTAATGCATGCTTCTTTTGCAGTATCGGCAACCTTCCTACTTCAGCTATGCAAAATGGCTTCTGCTGGCAGTAAGCACAATAGAATCCAAGAACACAGTAGCCATTAAAAAAACTCATTTGAAAAAAAAATCCTCACAGAACCAGAATTGTAAGTCAAACCCATCAAGTTAATAGACAGAGATTGCAGAAGATAGTTGCTTACTGTGAAGACTAGACAGGAGTCTCCATCTTCTGCTATGCTTAGGACAGCAGAGAGAGAAAAGAGGTAGAGGTGGTAGCAGCAACAAAGAAGGTTGCAAGTAGCATGCTAAGGGGTGAAAAGTACCATCAAACTGGTGCTGAGACACAAGAAAAGAGTTTCTGTCAGTGTTGTTATGCCATTTCCTTGAATGTCTTAAGAGAAGCCATCCAGACCTCCTTTAGGGCAACACTGCATCTTCACAGTGCTGGGTTTTAGTGTTTTCTGACACAGTAAGGTCAGCAGGAAGGTGTGAATTTTTCAGACTGAACAAGCACAGCTATGCCAGGAAACTCTTAGTGCAAACCTGACTCCAGAGATTTCACAGACAATGGACATTTTTTTGTCTCAGCAGCCAAGGTAGCTTGATTATTCCTTTCCTACACATGTGGGAGAAAAAAAATTCACCAGCTTATTACATGCTATTAATGTTAAATAACAACAATAAAAAAGAAACACCTCATTTGTTAATATGAGATCTTTTGTACACCTGTCACAATACTGGGAAACTGAAGGGCTGAATCTTTGATATTATATATTTACAAGCCTTGCAGATCAAACTTAAATGGTATTTCAGCTGTACTTTACCTAGAGAAAGAAACGTCTAGGCAGATAGCCCAGAGCATATTTAGAGCTGCCCTGCAGTCAGTGAGACACGTGAAGTGAGTACACAATGTCAAAGCACTGTAAAAATAAGTCAGCTAGAATATAATTGGCTTGGATCATAGCTCTATCAGGCTAAGGCACCCGAGCCACTAGTAAATTACACAGCCATTTTTACTTGATTTCCTTTTTCTTCAACTCTGAAGTGATAATTCTGTTGAAGATGATAAAGACTGTAGAGGAGATTTTATTTAATACAGATGGACATGTTAATGCAGAGTGATCTACCCATCCCTCCAATTAGCCTACTAGGTGCAGCTTGATATAAAGCAGAGACTGGAGCCCTGAGGACATAAAGCAAGACAGGGAGAGCAACATAGCTCAGCATGTTTTCAGGAAATCCAATTATTTGTCTGAAGCTTTGAATTCAAAAGTGGATTCAGAAAGTCCTAAAGCAATTATGATTTGCACTGAAAGAGACTGGCTAAAGCCAGCAGCTAAACGTTTGTATTGTTTTTGGCTTGTGTGCTCCATTTCTACAGTAAGAGCCTTTAGCACAATCACTTCAGCATGTAGCTGAAATGAGTTTAGTTTTCAATAGGATTCTTCTTTCAAATAAGTTGATAAGAAACACGCCAGTTTTCTTATTTTTGGTTCAGACAGAAGGGCTCAGAAATGATTCTGTATTTCAAAAATTATCTTAAAACTTTTTTTAGCTTTAAATACAGTGTTGTGTTAAATATCTTACATAGGATGACAATGCTAAAACATATGCCTGAGTGTGTACCCTTCAGCTGGTCTACTATCTCTTTATGTGTTAGCATGTATGTGCTGTGCCATCATGATCTGAGACAGGAAACATGAGAACAAGATATGTAAATACATTTTTTCTTGATATGTTTGCTGGTTACTTTGGTGAAAAAAACCCAAATATTTGTAATTATACTGTCTGCATGTTTTAATGTTGTTATCATCACCAAGTGCTCTGTATTTCTGAAAGTCTATCTAGCAATTTGGATACTTAAATATGCATATTTATGGATGTCACATACGTAGTCCATATATATTACCACCTTAAACCGTATTATTAACAGTAGCCAGAGATACCTCAAATCATTCTAAAGGAATCGAAATATGCAAAATTATGTTTTGAAATTTTAGACATTTATCTCTCAAATAGATGTTGACCCTGAAAATATTTAAGTAAAATTACTTTACTCACATTTTATGTGTGCATGAATTTATTTTCTTCACACTTTGGTAATGTATACTATGTCTGCTATTTGTTTTCAAAGGTCACCAAATATACCAAATCCAGTGTTGTGAGGCATCTGTAGCACTACAAACTGTATATATATATTATATATATATATTTGTATATATTTTATATGTATTATATATAATAGATATTATATATTTTTATATATACATATATATACACGCACACACATAATGTATGTATTCCTAAAACGTCAGTTGTAGGCTAATTTGTTTCAGTTTCTGTAGAGAATATAGTGGAAGAGCAATGTGCATTTTTATTCATATTCTTCTAATTTTAAATAGTTTATGTAGCCCTTCTTGAAGATAATCATCAATTCTATAAAAAACACACCCTCCTGAGCTGTAGCTGCTAGATATAAAGTTTTCTTTTTTAAATAGCAGTAAAAAATACCTCATAAGCAAAGCTGGCCTAAAACTGGGAATCCAAGTTCACTGGCAGTTTCTTTTTAACTTAGTTTTGATCTGACCTGTAGTAGCTGTTTCCAATGTCCGTAGCCCAGGCAGACTCTGCAGGAATCCAGGTAGGGTTCTCTTTGAACTCTGCCTTGAGTTTGCTAAAACCTGATTGAACCCAAGATGTTTTAAATGAAAGACTTCAGACTGGATGAAGTAGCATTTTTTGACAAAACTTGATTTCCTTTGATAATTTCTGAACACTTCTATTTACAACACACTTTGACTGAAGACAGACTGTTATGAAGAAATGACTGACGTTTCATAATTATTCCCCTCCAAAGTCTTATGGATGCCAGCCTCATCATAATTCGCAAATGGATCAGTCCACTTCTTTTTGAATCAGAGTTTTCAGTCACTTAATAAGAACCAATGTCTACCCAAGCAATCAGCTCAACATAGATTAATAGACCTCTAAAACAAAATGACAAAGATAACCTTGTGACTAATTTCCAGGATTAGTTATTAGAAAAACTGAATTCTGCTCAGTTTTGCTGCAAACACTGTGCCATGATTTTTGTCCTGCTGAATAAAACCTCTAAGAATGTCTATATTATTTTTTGTGATGCATCCTGAGGCTTCATTCTGCATTAGATTTCCAGTCCCCAGCAATAATAATCCTTTTCTAGCATTCCATCTATTTCCTTGTCTTTTCTGATTATTACTTAGGCTTATTGTTCATTGATATGAGGTTTGGTCTTTGTCAGCATTAAATATCTGACACATAACCATCCCCATGTGCCAGGATGTTTACCCAGCCCTGTCCTGAGTTGTTTTGATCGTTAGCGGGGAAAAAAAAATGCTGTCAATCTCTGCTTTGTATGTGAGTAACTAACAACCAATGAAACAGAAACTCTGTTGGAAAGTGCTCCAGGCACACCACCCCTCTGATTTAGCATCTCTGGGCAGCTGACCAGACTAGCTGAAGGATGGGATGATCCTGCTGTTAGTTAATTGTGCATACGTAAATATTAGAATCAGACTGTCAGGCTGCATAACTGCAGCTAAGAACCAAGTCTCCATATTCAGCACTACTCCTGTGGGTTTTCTGATTTACTAAACACTCTTGCTACTTACTTTACTTTCTGAAGTGTTCGCAGAAGGCAAACATATATGTCAAGAGCTATTCTTTCATATGTGTATACCTATACAGGCCTACACAGCCATAAGTGTAAATATTTGTACATAAAGGATACATAAAACTAGTGATGGTTTTAAATCATGTAGAAAAATAATAATTCCAATAGATGTAGGGTGCTTTACACATTAATGCTTCTACAGCTATCCACATTTTTGAAGTTCTTCACTCACTCTGCATTTTTGCCGTCTATGAGTTGTGCCAGTCAATTCTCATAGTAAATCTCTTTGTCTCCCTCTGGTGTGAACCTGCAGAAAATAGAGTGTGAACCTCCCTCGTTAGAATCATAGAATCATAGGTTGGAAAAGACCTCTAAGATCATCAAGTCCAACCATCCACCCAACACCACCATGCCTAATAAACCATATCCCGAAGTGTCATATCTACACGTTTTTTAAACACCTCCAGGGATGGTAATTCCACCGCCTCCCTGGGCAGCCTGTTCCAAAATCTGACCACTCTTTCGATAAACAAATTTTTCCTAATATCTAATCTAAACCTCCCCTGATGCAATTTGAGGTCATTGCCTCTCGTCCTATCGCTAGTTACCTGGGAGAAGAGACCAACACCTGCCTCACTACAACCTCCTTTCAGGTAGTAGTAGAGAGCAATAAGGTCCCCCCTCAGCCTCCTCTTCTCCAGACTACGCAGTGCCAGTTCCTTCAGTCGCTCCTCTTAAGACTGGTTCTCTAGACCCCTCACCAGCCTCGTTGCCCTTCTCTGGACCTGCTCCAGCACCTCAATGTCCTTCTTGTACTGAGGGGCCCAAAACTGAACACAGTACTCCAGGAGCGACCTTACCAGTGCCAAGTACAGGGAGGTGCCACATGCTTAAACTAAGCAGAACTCCCTTATTTGTGCAGAAAAAAGGCTAGATTTGGTTCTTGCGGATAATCTTGGTATCACAAGAAAGACAATTTTGTTCCACACCATCCTTACTTTCCATGCATCCAACAATTTCATTTTTAAGAGAGTAAGGAAAAAACACAGATTTCAAAAATAATTATACATAATAGTAATAAATGTACAGAATAGACACACAGAATACACAATATAGAATGCATTATGTTAGCTTAGCTTGTACCAAAAGGTGGGTTTTGTTCATAAAATATAGCACATCTTATTCTGCTTCTGCTCTTTTAAACTCTAAATATATTCATATACACACAAGATATTTTTGGAAAACAGTTTCAAAAAGCCAAAATATTCCCAAAAATCACTACAAGTATTTACGTATCAGAAAGAGACTGCGTATCTTTTTTAAAAATTAAATGTTCCTAGCCCTTCAGAAGAGTAAAATATTGATTGTCAGACTGTGACATCAGAGGAGCAGAAGAGACACTGGAGTAGAAATTAATCTTCCCCAGCAGGGACCAGAAGAAAAGCTTATTTTGGAGAAACCTGTGATCAATATACCTATTTTGACTGCATTTTTTTATGAGGTTGCACCATCATGATGTGCAACATAATGAAATTGCTGCTCTCTTTTTCTGAAAAGATGCAAACAGTGAGTATAGTGACGAAATCTGTACCAGTTGTTGCTTAATACCCTGGCAGAATTTAAGACAGAGCTGACCTGTGAAGTTCTAAGTGGCTTGGTTTGGGTAAGTGCCTCTCTGTACGTTGCGTTACATTAGATTTGTTCTTTGAAGGCATTTGAGGTAGAAGTCACTTTAGAAAACAAGAGGAAGCATTCCTAGGGTGTTCTCCATGAATAGTCTTCATGATCTGCAGGTTTGCTTCCTTTTGTGATCTTGTAGCTTTGTGCTACGGCCTTTATAGATCTCTGGTGTACACTGCAAAGCTATTTTTTTTTTCCTGTGCCTTTCTAAGAGAGGTATATTCTTAATAGTAGGAAAGGTTTTAGAGTGCATGGTACAGTGATGCTTTTGCAACACCAGTCTGTGGTGGAAAGATATTTTTGGCTGCAGTTATTAAGCAACAAAAGCATGAGAGGGTCTTTTAGAAATCATACAGTCCTTCAGCATTTGAAGACTAAGAATAAAGTTTATCCTGAATACCTTTTATTGCTCTTTTTATTCTTCTGAGTATGAAGTGCACACTTTGGGTAATAGTGTTGTAAAATTGTCTATGAATTATTGTGAATAAATCTCTTGTGGAAGTTTTGTCCAAGCAAGGATGGTGTTGGACTGACTCCTTTGTGATCATGTGGGCAAAACAGAACAGGTGTATATTCACAACTATGCATAACTTCACTGTTTACATTGAAATGAAGTTAAACCTTTACAAACCATGGTTTAATGTTTGCCTCACTTTAGCTTTAAAATACCAGTAAAACCTACATTTCATGCAGTTACTTCATCTGCATACATAGAAAAAATGTCAAGATATCAGATTTTTACCCTTTTCAACATTTAAAGGACAAGCCATAGAAAAGCACTCATGGCTTTATTTGCTGAGGACAGCTGCTGGGGAGGGGGCAGGCCAACACCTGCTTTGTGGAGCCTTATGGAGAAGCTTGAGTGGAAGTCTGTGCCCTGTGATTCTTTTTGGTTTCCCTGCTTCAAACACTGCTGTTGCTCACTGCTTCCCTTTCCTCCACCTCCACCCCCTAGTGCCTTGGAGCTCACCTGGAGTTTTACTTTCCCTGTGTTGTTTATATCTTCATGCATTTAATTTTAAAAGCTGTTCATTCTTTCTTTTTCTTGAAAGCTCCTGTTGTCAGTGTAAGGACTATTGTCAAATAAGATTACACTAAAGGAAAATACCCCATGAAAGCAGTCTGTGCATAAAAAAGACTATTTCATTAAAAGGTATTACATTTCTTTCAGCTTCCTGCTTATAAGTCAGTTGTGCCTACTGGATGTGGCTCTGAGGGAGGCTATTCCAAGCTCCACCACCTTGGGAATTGTTCTGAGGGGTACATTGGGCTAGAATGATAAGGACTCTACGATATCACGACACCAGGGATGCCTAATATCTGGTTTCCTGGCAGGCGTGTGAAATCCAGCTCTCTGAGTTCCAGATCTGGTTAAAGAAGGAGAAACAGGTACATGAGAACAAGATCCCAAGTGCTAGTATGTTATCTGAGGAACTGTGAAAACTAGCTTCTTACAGACACCAAGGAAAGAGAGTCTAGAGTACTTGGCCAAATTACAGCTGAACACACTTGGAAAGAAGAATACAGGATATGCTCTGGGGACAAGATCAGTCTTGGGGCAAGAGTGGATTTATAATGGCTTTTCTCTCTTTTACCTGTGGGACCAGGAAACTATTTTTCTCCTCAACAGAATTTGGTTTCTGAGAAAATGAGTTATTCATGGAAATATCTCTCCACCTTCCCCTGCATCAGAAGTTGGTTATACTAGATACTGAATAGCAAACCTGTAATGCAGGACATCAGACTACAAATAACTGAGGGATAACCCATCCTTCTCTGGGGTATGATACATCAGAAATCACAACCCAGAATCTTCTTATACACAGAGGCTTATAAGGGAGTTCATTCACACACAGTTTTACAGTTGTAGAAGTGGCAGTCATCTCCTGCTATGCAAAATGACAAAAGTCAGTTGATTTATTGTCATGTTTTTACTGCCAGTCTCTGCCCAAGAACTTTTCAGCTCACAATACAGGATTCTCAAGTGAAAGCCATAATTATTCATTTATAGGGTTTGCTGGGGTAAATGTTCTGGCATCATGCTAGTGGAATCTGTGTTTGCAGAGACAAGTCAACATTAGTTGAGCTGGAGTGACAAAATGAATGTCTGTAACCTAATGGATAAAACACTTTTCCAGAAAGAGGACACCTGAGTTCTCTTTCATGATCCAGAGAGTTTTGAATTATACTGGGTCCTGGATCTTGACACTAGCCAGTCCCAGGGGTGGTTAAATGGGACTTAGGCTGTGAAGTCCTGCAGATCTCTCGCTTTGCCCTCCGGACAAAAAGCAGTGTAGTTGCCATGCTAGTCCTTGGAGTTGTACTGTCTGCCCTGTTCCCTGTGGCTAACTGTATGGCAAGGAGGAACAATTTGGGTAGGGCTCTGCTTTCATGCTTTTTAGGGGAACTGTACCTAAAACAACCAGTAGTGAAAATGAATAGACTTACTGAAAGATATTGTCTACTTTCATAATATTTTGAATGAGAATGCATAGAACATTTTTTAAACTGAATTCTCTCTTGGTTTGTGTTTTCTGTTTTGTTTCTTTCATTTTTTTCCCCAGAGAAAATTGTATTCGCATATGATAATTTGTCCTTGAAAACATGCTTCTTCTTCACCAAATATAGCCATCACACAAAATGTAACTTTTCTTTGATTAACTCTGTCAATTACTATTTGTTCATGTGGTTATATAGCTTAAAATACATTTTGATTCTTAATTTTTGTGTTATTGTATTAGGGATGAATAATTAAATAATTGTGATTAAATAATTGTTTCTTCTTCTCCCTCCCCCTCAGGATTTATACTAAGCAACTTTTAGATGAAAACCAGTACTGAATTAAAAGTGCACAAATATAGCATTATGGTTTGTTAGCCAAGCAGCTCTCTATTTTAAATGTTGGGGGAAAAAGATAACAATTTTATTAAAATAATGGTGTATTTTAAAAATTGAATTATTTACTGCCATTTGCAAACAGTTTCTTTACATGTTTCTGGTTTCCACGAATAAAATTCCAAAAATCAGAGAAGGGCCTTAGGCGAATTTCAGAAACACTTACTCCTCCTTTCCTCCTTCCTGGTATAAATGGTCACTGGGAGTCAATCTGTTTAAGTACCTCTGAAATCCTGCCGCATTCTTCAGCTTCAAAAAATGCAAACAAGCTACTGTAGGTACAGTAGGGATAAATACACTGTTGGTCATGTCTTCTAACACAGCTGCAGTGGCGATATGTTCCAGGAATTCTGGCTTGGGCTATGATTCTCCAAGCACCTCCCCTGAGCTCATGTGGTTCAGATGTTCATTGCCTACTCCAAAGCAATGTCATAACTGCCTGAAAACAAACCTCACTGTTAGAATGAAGGTGTACCTAAATCCTAATACTCTTCTCATACTTTTAAATGTCCTCAAGAGGAAATGATGATTGGTGTGAAAAAGTCCTTTTTGCTTGTCACGGTTTGACCAGCAGCCAGCAACTAAGCACTAGACAGCTGCTTGCTCACCCCTCCCCTTCCCCCCAGGCAGGATGGGGAGGAGAAATGGACAAAAGGTAAAACTCGTGGGGTGAGACAAAGACAGCTTAATAACACAATAAAGGAAATACTACTACAACTACTACTACTACTAATAATAATAATCATAATAAAAGCATGCAAAACAAGCTATACACAATACAATTTTTTTTCACCACCAAACAGCTAGTTGTGTAGCCAGTCTCTGAGCAGGAATTATGGACCCTACAGGTTTTCTGGATTTCACAAATTTTGTGGATTTCGCCAAATTCATGAATTTCACATAACTCGCCAGATTCAAGGAAAAAATTCAAACTCCTAGAAAAATTCCAACTCCTGGAAAAGAGATGATTTGAACTCACAGAAAAGAGAATTCCTGCCCCTTGGCCAACCCCTATTATATTTTATGACGTCTATGGTATGGAATATTTCCACTGGCTGGCTTGGGCTGGCTGCCTGGCTGTGCACTGTTTTGGTTTTGGCTGCCGCCGGCAACAAAAGCGCCACGCTGCTGCCCTTCCCCCGTCGGCGTGCGGAGGAGAATGAAAAGAAAAAGGCAGAAACCAGTGGGTAGGGATAAGGGCAGTTTAACAGAACAGCAAACAAAGGGAAACAGTAACAACAACGGTACAAATAAGGAGAAAACACAACAACGAGCCGCACGACCCAGACAGCCGCTCTCCCGAACAGCACTGGCGCCGCACCCCCCAAGCCACGAATGAGTTCCCGCCGCGCCGCCCCCCCCCCCCCCCCCCCGGAACCCAGCGTGACTGCACACGGTATGGAATACTGGGCTCCGTTTGGCCAGGTGGGGTCAGCCCCCACCCCCCGGCTGTGCCCCGTCCTGGAGTCCGGTGAAAATTAACCCTGTCCTGGCCAAACCCAGGACATTATCCACCCCTTATTCCATACCATCTACGTCATGCCCAGGTCCCCCATTGTCCAGTTGATCACCACCACTTCCCCTGTCTCCAGATATCATTCCCTTAGTCTATGGATCATCACTCTAAAGTGTCCATTGAGTTCATTTAATCTATGACTTCAGGCTCCATCTGTCGTAATGGTCTTCCGTGGCAGGAGAGGTGATGTGTGGTGATGGGCAGTCACTTGCTGCATTCGGAGCTCACGGCTGATGTATCTGGTGCAGCCCATGCCCACAGTCTGCAGGAGATGTTGATGAAGTTGCTGGATGCCAGTTGTTGAAAAACCAGGTCCAGTTCCATCATCGCTGTGCTCTGCTAGGTTTTCATCAAAAAAAAGTCCATCCTTCTTTAATCTGGACTATTCTTACTATGCTACTACTGGTACAAAATATAACATTATAACAGTGATAACAGACAGTGACAGGGTTATTTAACAATTAACTTTATACAATTTATTTATGGACTATTCTCGCCCAAAATTAAATCCCCATGAGGTACACATCGGACTTCCGCATCCTTCCGCATTACCCACCAGGTACACCCAGGTCCTTGAGCAAAAGCAATCCCGCGGACGGGCTTGCCTTTGCCCGAGGCAGGACTAACCCAAACCGTCTTCCCTAACATGTTCCGCATGTGCACTACAGGGACTTTATCCCCTTCTACGGGGCGCTGAGGTTTTGACTGGGCAGGACCAGCCCGGTTGGTGGACCCTCTGGTGTTAACCAACCAGGTGGCCTTTGCTAAATGGGTATCCCAATTTTTGAAAGTCCCACCCCCCACTGCCCTCAAAGTGGTTTTTAGCAGCCCATTGTAACGTTTGATCTTTCCAGAGGCTGGTGCACGGTAGGGGATGTGATACACTCACTCAATACCGTGTTCTTTGGCCCAGGTGTATATGAGGCTGTTACTAAAATGAGTCCCGTTGTCCGACTCAATTCTTTCGGGAGTGCCATGTCGCCACAGGACTTGTTTTTCCAGGCCCAGGATGTATTCCGGGCGGTGGCATGGGGCACAGGGTAGGTTTCCAGCCATCCGGTGGTGGCCTCCAGCATTGTGAGCACATAGCGCTTGCCTTGGCAGGTTTGTGGCAGTGTGATGTAGTCAATCTGCCAAGCCTCCCCATATTTATATTTTAGCCATCGTCCTCCATACCACTGAGGCTTTACCCGCTTGGCTTGCTTGATTGCAGCGCATGTCTCACATTCATGGATAACCTGTGCGATAGTGTCCATGGTCAAGTCCACCCCTTGGTCACGAGCCCATCTGTATGTCACGTCTCTTCCTTGGTGGCCCAAGGTGTCACGGGCTCACCGAGCTATAAACAGTTCACCCTTATGTTGCCAGTCCAGATCCACCTGAGCCACTTCAATCTTAGCAGCCTGATCTACCTGGTGGTTGTTTTGATGTTCTTCAGTGGCCCGACTCTTAGGGACGTGGGTGTCCACGTGACGGACTTTTACAACCAAGGGCTCCAGACGGGCAGCAATATCTTGCCACAATGGGGCAGCCCAGATAGGTTTGCCTCTGC
This sequence comes from Opisthocomus hoazin, assembly GCF_030867145.1. Lineage (NCBI taxonomy): Eukaryota > Metazoa > Chordata > Aves > Opisthocomiformes > Opisthocomidae > Opisthocomus > Opisthocomus hoazin. Next base: position 73,715,834 of record NC_134416.1, on the reverse strand, counting down.
GCTGCCGGTTGTTCTTCTTCCATTGCTGCAGCCACCCCCACAAGGCATTGGCCACCATCCAAGAGTCGGTGTAAAGGTGGAGCATTGGCCACTTCTCTCGACTAGCAATGTCTAAAGCCAGCTGGGTGACTTTCACCTCTGCAAACTGGCTGGACTCACCTTCTCCCTCGGCAGTTTCCGCGACTTGTCGTTTAGGGCTCCACACAGCAGCCTTCCATCTCCGCTGCTTCCCCACAATGCGACAGGACCCATCCGTGAACAGGGCATACTGTTTCTTATCTTCTGGCAGCTGGTTATACAGTGGGGCCTCTTCAGCACGTGTCACCTCCTCCTCTGGCGATGCTCCAAAATCTTTGCCTTCTGGCCAGTCCATGATTACCTCCAGAATTCCTGGGCGACTGGGGTTTCCCATTCGGGCGCGCTGGGTGATCAGCGTGACCCACTTACTCCACGTAGCATCAGTGGCATGATGCGTAGAGGGGACCCTCTCTTTGAACATCCAGCCCAGGACCGGCAATCGTGGAGCTAGGAGGAGCTGTGCTTCAGTGCCGACCACTTCTGAAGCAGCTCGAACGCCTTCATATGCTGCCAGAATCTCTTTTTCAGTGGGAGTATAGCGGGCCTCGGATCCTTTGTATCCCCGGCTCCAGAACCCCAGGGGTCGACCTCGAGTCTCCCCTGGTGCTTTCTGCCAGAGACTCCAGGTTGGGCCATTCTCCCCGGCTGCGGTGTAGAGCACATTTTTAACATCTTGCCCTGACTGGACTGGACCAAGGGCTACGGCATGAACTAACTCCCGTTTAATCTGTTCAAATGCCTGTCGTTGCTCAGGGCCCCATTCAAAATCATTCTTCTTCCGGGTCACGTGGTACAGAGGACTTACAATTTGGCTGTAATTTGGGATGTGCATCCTCCAAAAACCCACAACACCCAGGAAGGCCTGTGTTTCCTTTTTGCTGGTTGGTGGAGACATAGCTGCTCTTTTGTTGATGACATCCATTGGGATTTGACGGCGCCCATCCTGCCATTTTATCCCCACAAACTGGATCTCTTGCGCAGGTCCCTTGACTTTACTTCGCTTAATGGAGAAACCGGCTTTCAGAAGCATCTGAACTATTTTCTCCCCTTTCTCAAAAACTTCCTCCGCGGTGTCACCCCATACAATGATGTCACCTATGTACTGCAGATGTTCTGGGGCTCCACGCTTTTCCAGTGCAGTCTGGATTAGTCCATGGCAAATGGTGGGACTGTGTTTCCACCCCTGGGGCAGTCGATTCCAGGTGTACTGGATGCCCCTCCAGGTGAAAGCAAACTGTGGCCTGCACTCTGCTGCCAAAGGGATGGAGAAGAATGCATTAGCGATGTCATTTGTCGCATACCACTTGGCTGCCTTTGACTCCAGCTGATATTGAAGTTCTAACATGTCTGGCACGGCAGCACTCAGCGGCGGTGTGACTTCATTCAGGCCACGGTAGTCTATTGTCAGTCTCCACTCTCCAGTAGATTTTCTCACTGGCCATATGGGACTATTAAAGGGTGAGTGAGTTTTCGTGATCACTCCTTGACTCTCCAGCTGGCGAATCAGCTGATGAATGGGGAGAAGGGAGCCTCGGTTGGTACGATACTGTCGCCGGTGCACCGTTGTGGTTGCGATGGGTACCTGTTGTTCTTCAACCCTCAGCAACCCCACAACGGAAGGATCCTCCGAGAGACCAGGCAAAATGGACAGCTGTTTAATTTCTTCCTTCTCTACAGCAGCTATGCCAAAAGCCCACCGATACCTCCTTGGGTCCTTGAAATACCCTCTCCTAAGATAGTCTATCCCAAGGATGCAAGGAGCCTCTGTATTCCCTCTCCTGAGCAGAGAAACGCTTGCCCCTAATAGCTGAGACACTGGCCCGTACAGGTGGGGAGTAGTACATGTTCTCTTTGATTTGCTGCACCTGCCGAGCCAGTTTCTCCACAGCTGAGACAAGGGAGGAAGAGAGACTTTCCTCATATTGCCGGAGTCTGACAGCCACCTCATCCACTATTGGTGCCTCCTTACCCTTCCAGTTTACAACTGCCAGTGAGCTGGCATAAAAGGAGGGTGCGCTCTGCACAAACTTCCTCCACATAGATGCTGTGCACTGGACTTCATCTGGGTCGGTGGGTAACTGGTCATCATCTGGTTCATTATAAACCAGCTCCCGCACAGCTAATTTCCTCAGGTACTGAACACCCTTTTCCATATTGGTCCACTTGCCAGGATAACATACAAAATCGTCACTGAAGGGGTACCTCTCCCTCACCCCTGACAGAAGTCTCCTCCAGAGGCTGAGGATTTGTTCCTTCTTCCCAATGGCCTTGTCAATGCCCCCGTCCCTGGCCAGGGATCCCAGCTGCTTGGCTTCCTTGCCCTCTAACTCCAAGCTGCTTGCCCCATTATCCCAGCACCGCAGCAGCCATGTGACAATGTGCTCGCCTGGGTGGCGGCTGAAATCTTTCCCCATGTCTCGCAGCTCGCCCAGGGACAGGGACCGGGTGATGATCTCTGTCTCTATCTCCCTTGATGACCCTGGCTCATTGTCATCCCTCCCGGAGCGATCTGCTCTCTTTGCGTCTTTCTTTAGTTTTACAGGGGTGACTGCTACTGGCACAGGTTGGTCATTGGGCTCAGCTGCGATGCCTGCAGCTGGAGCTGGGGCTGAAACAGCTGCTATGCCTGCTGGAGAAATCGAGGCAGACCCTGCAGCTGTGGCTGCAGCAGCCGTGGTGCCGGTCGGGGGGGCTGTGACTGCCTGCTGGGCTGGAGGGGCTGCAGGGCCGGCTGGGGGGGCAGTGCCAGCCACAGTGCCTGCCACTTCGTTTCCCCCCCTTTCCCCTTTAGGGCACTGAATCAGGTTGAACAGGGCTCCGTAGGCGTGGGCCAGACCCCAGCACGTTGCAGTGATCTGTGTCTCTCTGGAGTTCCCAGTGTGGCAGCACACTTTTTGCAGATATTTTACTAGTTTGTCCAGATTCTGCACGTGTTCAGGGGTGAGTTTAAAAAACATCGGGGGTGTCCACTGCCCTAGCTACTTGCCCATGCTGTCCCACACACCCAGCCACTCATAGCTTTTCGGCCCCGGGGCAGGTCTCTGCACGATGTTCTTAACGACTTGTTTAACTCTGAACAAAACCTGCAACCCATTCAGGAGGCAGAACAAAAGGAGAGTGCTGGCCTGAGCATCCCACGGGTACTCGAAATTCTCAAAAGCCGTTAAGACCAGCCTGAGGGAGAGGGGGGGGCGAAAGAGTGGGGGAAGGTATCCCCTTCGGTTTTCCCCACAGATTGGGTTTGATTATTAACAAATTCTAAGACATAGGGCCCGAGGTATGGAAATGATCGCAGTGCCGCATGCAAATACAAGCCTAATTTCATGCACATTGACGTTATCATGTCATAAGTCGATATCGTACTGTACAGTAAAATCATAATCCTGATCCTTTTCCCCGTGACGATGAATAGCACCACAGGGAACAAGTACAGCATGTACGGATTCAAAAACCACAACCATCTGATGAAAGACAGAAACATTTTTTCTGGCGACTATTTTGAACACAGAAAAATGCGTATAACAAAATTTAACAAAATGTAAGAAAGCAGTTTTAACACCCGCTGCTCAGCCCTGCCGTTATGCCCGCCCCACGCTTGTGCGCCAATTTAATGTTTTGGTTTCAGCTGCCGCCGGCAACAAAAGCGCCACGCGGCCGCCCTTCCCCCCTTCGGCGTGCGGAGGAGAATGAAAAGAAAGAGGCAGAAACCGGTGGGTCGGGATAAGGGCAGTTTAACAGAACAGCAAACAAAGGGAAACAGTAACAACAACGGTACAAATAAGGAGAAAACACAACAACGAACCGCATGACCCAGACAGCCGCTCTCTCGAACAGGACCGACTCCGCGCCCCCCGAGCCACGAGTGAGTTCCCGCTGCGCCCCCCCCGGAACCCAGCGTGATGGCACACGGTATGGAATACCGGGCTCTGTTTGGCCAGGTGGGGTCAGCCCCCACCCCCGGCTGTGCCCCTTCCTGGAGTCCGGTGAAAATTAACCCTGTCCTGGCCAAACCCAGGACAGCACCCTCCCAGCTCCTGCATACCTGATCATTAGCTGAACAAGGGAGACGGGAAAAAGTTCTTCATTTCATAGCAATAGCTGAAAGTATCAGTGTTATCAACATTCTTCTCATACTAAATCCAAACCACAGTGGTGACTGGGAGGAGAATTAACTTCATCCCAGCCAAAATCTGGACATGCTTTAGCCTGATGTGCTATATGGACACACTTTAATACTTACCTCTGAATCCTTAGAGTAATGCCAATAACAGAATTCAGAGCAGGGCTTTGCCTGTCCTATACCTCTTTTTTTGTTTCAGAGTGTTAGTGAGGATTGAGAAGGCTTTTTTTTTGTTGTTAATTAAGAGAGTGAGTTCCAAACCACAACTCCCATGAGTCCAAAGTAAGGCGCCCAAATCAATTGTTCTGCTGCTGATAAGTTATAACTTGATTTTGCTGTTGGCAGGCTGAGGCACTCTGCCTCTACATATTCAACACGTTTGCATTCCTGCTTTGTTGAGCTCATCAGAGATGCCTAATTCCTCTTTCACATATCAAAGACAAACTTTTCGTATTACAGTTTTGCAAGTTTAGGGGGAAAACAGCCTCCAGACCATGCCCTTCTAAGTATGCCAGAACCCTGTAGGCCCAAGGATGTTCGAAGTGTCAGCCACACACACCTGGCAGGTACTCAGACACTCCACACAGCAATAATGTGCACAAAGTAAATAAGAAGAGGAAAAAAAATATCCTCTTTTTTGGTAGAGTGAAATCTCAGAAGTGTTACTCAAGGCTGTGTATTCGATTAATTGGCCAGACTTGCTTTGGGAACAAAATCATTCTTCTAGATCTAGGCCTCACTCTCAAACAACATTTGTTTGTTACTGACTTAAATAGCTGATTGTATAAAATCTTTCTTCAGCTTTTGGATTTTATTGCTGAGAAATAAGCAGTCTACTTAAAGTTTGCTGAAATAAGTTAAATATAAAGCAAATTAAGAGTACCAGTTCTTTCAACATATGGTCCCATCATCAGACTACCATTGCATTGCTGTCTCTAGGTATTTATTTTCTTATACTGTGTCTAATATTAAGATAATTGGTAACTCATATTATGCCTGGTTTTGCTTCATGGCTTGCACGTCTAAATGAAATTACAAACTTATAACAGAGACTTATTCAGCTCTACAACATCTGAATCAAGTTTATTACCTTAGCCATTAAAAACAATGCAATTTGATCTGGTAAACATGTAGTATGTCTTGTGTTTGTGATCAGTGGTTTACATCATATTAGAGAAAACATGTTTTGACTATGTGGTCTAATAGATCTTTGCTATGGCTACATCTTAAGATTCTAAGCTCCCCTTAACTCTGGCAGAAATTCAGCTACTGAAGATTTCTTTATACTCTGGTATAAATGACAAGAAATCAAGAGTTCTATATACATCTTATTTAAAACAAAAAGTGTCCTATCCATGGTAAGATAGTACCCAGTCTGAACCCAGGTAGTTCAATTTAGTCCCACATAAAGAGTGTACACTTTGCAATGTACAAGCCTTGTTATTGGATGGCTTTAAAAGGTCAGCTGCTTAGTCATTATAAGGCATTGCTAGCTTACAGGTTATCTGTAAGAAGTATCTAGCTAAAATTGTGGTTTCTGGTAGAAACGCTGGCAAGAGCAAAAAAAACCCTTCAGATTTTTAGCTCCACATGTTACATGCTAAAGGATTATCAAGACTGAACAACATAAACAACCAAGGATATATTAAACTAAGCAGACTTTTTCATCTACTTCCAATTTGGTCTTATTTAATTTAGCTTTTAATTCAATGCATTTCTGTTAACCACCCCTTTACCCTATTGTCTGTATAGCTTCAAATGACTGCCTTTTAGAGCTATGGATAGTCTAAGTCCAAGTAAAAATCTGTAGTTACATTAGTTGCAGGTTGTTGGTCAATAAGTGGTCATTAAACCCTTATTCTTTTATATTTAGTGTTACTTGTTTTCTTATTTCGTTGGCTTTGATAGGCCTTTTAAGACTTCTTTTTACAAAAGAATCCATGCTTCTGATAGTAGAGCATAGCCAAGCTCTGCTTCATGCGGTATAACTCTCAATTCCTACTCACTCTCCTGAAACTTATGGTGATTTTTTGCCCAAAGTATATGCAGATGAAAATGAATTTGGGGCTGAGAAGTATTTTGGTAGCTGATTTATTTTAACCAGAATCACTGAGTCGTCTTTTTCTATTTCAATGCATTACAGAAAAGCCAAATGACAACATATAAGCATTTATGGTGGAAAAAGGAATTTTGAGCAAGTGTTAAGCTTATATATGATATTTTGATCTTTTAACTTTGATTCATAGTTTCTGTGTATTCTTTGCTAAAAAATCAGCAATCTAATCCAGTATATATTTGAATTTACAGGATGTGGTTTAAAGTTTGTAGTAATTTACAATAGGACAAGAACAGAAGTCTAGTTTCGTAAATGCCACCCAAGACACTTCCCAAAGACAGTGACTTTACTGAAACTGCGGTGGTCTTCATTTTAATTGTGGTTAAATCAAATCAAAAATGTATGAAACAAAGGAAAACAAAAATCCACTGCGAAATTTAAGCTTGAGGGCATGTTAAGGTACGAGGAACTAACTTATCTTCGGGGAAAGCTTCCAAGTGAAAGGCTTTTAATCTGATGCTGGAAAATAAAGGTGTTTTTTCATAGCTACACACCTCTCATTCTTACTCTAGTAGTGTGAGGAAACTTGCTAGTTTCCTGAAACTAAATATAATTAGATATCTATTTTGGACACCCTCTTCTGTTGTTGACAATAAATGTGTCTTAGTGTATCCAAATGCTCACAACAACATTTGTGTAAAAAACAAAGATTTGTGATTTTTCTGCCTATGAAAGTGTCCTGGTTTCAGCTGGGATAGAGTTCATTTTCTTCCCGGTGACTATGGTGTTTTCAATGTAGTACCAGAAAAACATTGATAACATGGATGTTTTTAGTTGTTGCTGTGAAATCAAGGACTTTTTCCAGGCTCCCATATTCAGCTAATGAGCAGGCATGCAGGAGCAGAGAGAAAGCATAGCCAGACAGCTAGGCCAAGCTGGCCAATGGAAATATTCCATATCACAGACATCATCCTCAGTTTATGAATGGGGTTAGCCAGGGAGCAGGAATCTGCTCTTCTCTTTTCCATTAATTCAAATCCTCTTTTGACTAGGAGTTTGAACTTTTCCAGGAGTTTGGTCTTTTTTGGGAGTTTTGCAAAATTCACGAAGTGCGTGATTTTTCAGGTTCCGTGATCGTTGCTCAGAGACTGACTGCGAATTGGTCATTAGGTGATAAGAAAATTGTATGGTACATAGTTTCATTTGCAGATTCATTATTATCATTATCATTATCATTAGTAGGATAAGTATTAGTGTTAGTATCAGTATTAGTATTTCCTTTGTTGTCTTATTAAACTCATTGTATCTCAACCCACAAGTTTCACTTCTTGTCCATTTCTCCTCCCCATCCTGCTCGGGGGAAGGGGGAGGGGTGAGCGAGCAGCTGTTGGATCCTAGTTGCTGGCTGCTGGGTTAAACCACAAAAGGAAGTTTAGGCTCTCACCCTACCAAAGAAAAAGCAAAAAAATAAAGAAAAAAAGTGCACAGGTGCCAAGTAGCTCAGTAGCCGTGGAACTACAGGAGAAACACACAAATAAATCTGCTTGAGATTGCAAATGGATCATGAGGATAATATTATGAAAAGATGTAAAACATTTTGACAGTTAGGGCAGCAGTGTTGTTCTGTCCCAGTAAGATGCTTGTCAGCTATACCAAAGGTTTCCATATTAACATAGATCTCCATTCATGTCTGGGAAGATCTGATGTTATTTTTTACTTAAAATGTGTCATTTTTTTATGGCTGCTGAACCAAAATTTTATACTGCATTTTGCCTTTCTAAATGGAGTCCTGGTGCAAGTGCTGATATTGTTTAACAAAAATAGGGAAAGAAATTGATGCAGTAGTCTAGTAGTAATTTTGAAATGTCATCCTTATTCTGATAATCTTGCTGAAAGTGAGTAACAAGATCAGGAAACTGCATGCAGAAAGAAATCCTTCAAACAAGTAAATGTATCAGCTGAGAATCTAAAATCTATTTCAATTAATAGATTTTTGCATTTTTATTTAATTTTGCCAAACTCTTTCCAGTGGTGTCCAGCGACAGGACAAGGGGCAATGGGCACAAACTGAACCACAGGAAGTTCCGTCTGAACATGAGGAAGAACTTCTTCACTCTGAGGGTAACAGAGCCCTGAAACAGGCTGCTCAGGGATGTTGTGGATTCTCCGTCTCTGGAGATATTCCAGACTTGCCTGGACGCGGTCCTGTGCAGCCTGCAGTAGGTGACCCTGCTTCGGCAGGGGATTTGGATGTGATGATCCACAAAGGTCCCTTCCAACCCCTAACATTCTGTAATTCTGTGATTCTGTGGTTCTGTGATTTCTTAATGATTCAATGCAATTACAGGAATAAAAAGTAATGTGCCAGATTCAACAGGTCAGTTCATAAATATATGACAAATAATTTCTATTTGGTAAGTTCTGTGCAGGACCACCTCTATTCCAAATATTTTTCCCAGACCTGCATAACATCCGCTATTTATAATGGTAATAATACATTTCCCTTCCAGCCTTGTTCTGTCGATCCTACTCATTTTTTCTCCATAGTACTCATGCTCTGTCCTTGTGGATTTTACCACAGTGCTTCCCAAGCCATACTGAACTACATGTTTTCTCCTTTTCTTCTCTGCCACTTTGTGCAGTACCAGCTTTAACAGACCAGTTAATAAGAGGCTAACTTTCTTAAAGAAGAAGTAGTTTGGTTCAGTGAATAAGGAAGATTTTTTTTTCAACTCATTAAATGTTATATTCAAAGAGGATGTTCAACAACAAATCCACCAGTTCTTAAAGCAACCTGGTAAAATTTCACAGTTTTGCCACGGCCATGTGGCTATGTCACAGGAACATATCCTGGGAATGGTCAGGATGGAGTTTGTTCTTCCAGGAGCTGTCCAGGGTCCATGTCTGGACCTACTGCCAGAAAAAGTTGATTAACCGAAAGATGTTTGTAATTAATGTGAACCTGGACCATTATGGTGAACTATTACAGTGTCATGAGTCTGTCTTTGGTGAGAAATTGTCACATTCCACAAAGACAAAATCTTAGGAGTGCCTGGGCTAAACCAAGCAAAGTCTTCATTCATTTGGATTTGTTTCCTAACTGCTACAGTGAGTAGTAGTTCATTGGGGTCAATCTATGAGACAAGTATGTAAGAAAAGTATTTTACACTCTGCTCAGCCATGCTGTTAAGAAAGTATTCTCATTCTGTTTGAAGCGCGACCCATTTTCATTCTGTGAAATATTTCATTTTTTTAAATCTACTTGATTCTGCATTCAATGATTTTGAGAATTCTTTCAACAGTGTCTGGTATCAAAATTGTTATCAAACATTTCCAAGCTATGGAGTGGTCCCTATGTACATGCCAGCTTGTTAGGTACTACTGAAGTATAATTAGTTCTTAGGCATACTTCAGTCCTAGAGAAAAAAAAAGGAGTTAGCTGGTTATCCAAGCACAACACTGAATGTTCTCAAAAAAGGCCAAAAATAAGACATAAAGGTTTCATTTTGACATAATTAAAATCTTTCTACACAGTAGAATGTCTGCCATACAATGCTACCAAGTAAGTAAATCAGTCAGAAACTGTGTTCTTAACATTCCTTATTTTTATTAGTAGACCATGTGATATAAAAAAGTAGAAGAAAAATATGTAAAGTTATAGAAAAAAACCATTTCTTACTAGGACATTATTAAAACATTGATTTTGCTACAATGGAGTGAGAAGGGAAGAGGAAACAGTTTTTAAAAACACATTATAAATCCTTTCGAGATGGCTGAACTATGGTTGGACATCGTACCAATAAAGATTAATTGTTCTCCTAACCAGAATGCACTTCTACCCATGATTGCTATGGTATTTCTTTAAACAATCTTTTAAAATTCTTTAAATTTTCACTGTACAGCTCTCAAAGTAGAAATAAAGTTCTGAAATTTTTGAAATATCTAACTTTTGGGCTTTAGACTATAAGTAAATTTTTTGTTTCAAACATTGTTTTGTAATACATGTACACTTGTATCTTGAACTTGCTATTCAGCCACAGTTTGCTTTCAGAATTGGTTTGTTATGATCCATCAGATTTTCAAGATAATTCCATAATATCATAGCTTTTTTTTCCAGGACCAGAAACTGGAACAAATACTAAATAAGTAATTGGCTCAGGGAACAGAGGATTCAGTGGTCTGCAGAGCAGCAGTTCTCAAGATTTGGGTCTAAAGTATCAGTGTCAACTTCTGAAATCTCTTTTGAGCTGGCATGCCACTTCATTAGAAATTTACAATTGAAAATGTTACCCAGAATCTTCCCTTCCCTTCCCTTCCCTTCCCTTCCCTTCCCTTCCCTTCCCTTCCCTTCCCTTCCCTTCCCTTCCCTTCCCTTCCCTTCCCTTCCCTTCCCTTCCCTTCCCTTCCCTTCCCTTCCCTTCCCTTCCCTTCCCTTCCCTTCCCTTCCCTTCCCTTCCCTTCCCTTCCCTTCCCTTCCCTTCCTTCCCTTCCCTTCCCTTCCCTTCCCTTCCCTTCCCTTCCCTTCCCTCCCCTCCCCTCCCCTCCCCTCCCCTCCCCTCCCCTTCCCTCCCCTCCCCTCCCCTCCCCTCCCCTCCCCTCCCCTCCCCTCCCCTCCCCTCCCCTCCCCTCCCCTCCCCTCCCCTCCCCTCCCCTCCCCTCCCCTCCCCTCCCCTCCCCTCCCCTCCCCTCCCCTCCCCTTCCCTTCCCTCCCCTCCCCTCCCCTCCCCTCCCCTCCCCTCCCCTCCCCTTCCCTTCCCTTCCCTTCCCTTCCCTTCCCTTCCCTTCCCTTCCCTTCCCTTCCCTTCCCTCCCCTTCCCTTCCCTTCCCTTCCCTTCCCTTCCCTCCCCTCCCCTTCCCTTCCCTTCCCTCCCCTTCCCTTCCCTTCCCTTCCCTTCCCTTCCCTTCCCTTCCCTTCCCTTCCCTTCCCTTCCCTTCCCTTCCCTTCCCTTCCCTTCCCTTCCCTTCCCTTCCCTTCCCTTCCCTTCCCTTCCCTCCCCTTCCCTCCCCTCCCCTCCCCTCCCCTCCCCTCCCCTCCCCTCCCCTTCCCTTCCCTCCCCTTCCCCCCCTTCCCTTCCCTACCCCAACTTCCTTCAATTTTCTTCAATTTAACTTTCATTTTTTCCTGGTTTACAGGTTATCTAAAACTGCTCAGTATATTCTGCATTCAAAGCGACCCAGATCGTTTTCTTCTGCTAGACTATGGTAGATCTTATATCTTCTTTCTTTTTGTCTTTTTTTATCAAGACCTGTTTATCTACCATGTGAGACCTGGATCTAAAAAAAGAATGCCAATTTTACTTACATGTGTAATAATGGCTTGCAGTCTTTCCACTAAGCCAGATTTTTAAAAGCCAGAATAGGACCAAAATATTTGCTGTAAATTTCCCTTTAGCATCCAGGCAATTAGCTCCTTTTTCTTTTATCTTCCACAAGCTCAGCACTCTTTGATGTTTTCAAAACTGTCAGGGAAGTGGCCTTTGAAGTCTTCAAATCAAAACTAGATATCCATCTGGAAGATACGCTTTAGTCAAATACACATTATTCAGCTCAGTACAGGCATAACCAGGTGAAATTCTACAGCCCGTGTTTCAAAGGTAGTCAACCAGATTAGCTAATGGATTTTTTGCCATTACATTTTATGAAGCTATAAAAATGAAGCACTATGTATCTTTATGAAGACCCTCAGAGGGGGATTGTAAAAAGAAGTATGACAGAAAACAGACATGGTTACAGAAAGATTAATTTTAGACCGTGATAGTATGTAAAATAGTGGGGAAAAATCAGAGAGATCAGAGATGGACAAATGTTTATGCAAAAAATGTCCACTGCAGAGCGTACATTATGCAGTTATTCTTTACTGAGAATAGCAATACAAAGGTAGAATAAAAGATACCCAAAAAAATATAGCTACCCAATAATCAGTATCTGACCATGGCAGGGTTAAGTCTGCTTTTTCTGCTGCCTATATTCTTGTCTGGGCAAGTTACTAAATTCCATAACGAGTCTCCTAAGAGGCATTCTGCAGCACTTTGAAAAATCTGAAAAATTCAGCAGGAAGTTTGCATCAAGTAACAGTAGATCTATCTCATTGACTGAACATGATCTCGAAATTTGTTTTCAGAGCTCCTTTTTATACAACCTGTGCAATGTCAATAGTCCCACTTTCAGAGGTAAAAAACCTCCAGTACCTAAAGGCTGCTCACCGTTTACACGCCACCCGAGAGTCAACATCAGCCCACTCTCTCACATTTTGTCACAGATGTTCACGCTAAAGATTTGTCCATTGTTGCTCCTAGATCTTTTGAAAGCCATTTCTCATTTATGTCTTTTTTATCTGGATATGCCTTTTCCCAAAGATAGATGAGTTACATTTGAAAAAGTCTGTTATTTAAATAGGTCCATGTAGTCTAGTGATTTATACTGCTTAGTGAGACTTCCATTCCTTGACCAAGGTGCAAGTTCTTGGAACATGTTGAAATTTCATCCTACCTTCTACACTGTTCTACTTCCCTTTTTTTCTTGTCATTAAATTGCTCTGTCAGAATGTATTGGTTTTCTGCTCTGTTTCTTTCTGAGCTCTTTTCCTGCACTATAGCATATTCTGCATAAATATGCAAACTTAAGTTTCTGCGCATTACTTTGCTGAGAAAAAGACATTACTTCCCCTGGTTTACCAAAACCAAATTAAGTTTCCTAAAGGCTGAAACAAAGTAGAAACACAGTTCATAAACAAAGGATGTACTGACTGTACTAACTCAATTCCTTTTTGTACTTGCTCATTGTTCTCATTGTTCTTTTGAGCCAAATAAAAGGACTGGAGTTAGATTAACCATCTTCATTTTCTTCCCGGGTTCTTCCTAGCCAGAACTTACCTAAGAATGGGTTATACATAGAGAAAAATTTAATTTTCAAACAGATCCTTTCTTTATATTATACAGACAAATCACTTATTTCCCATTCAGATATTCAGGCAAGTGCACATTTAGAAGACCTTTCCTGGTGTCTTCCAGTATGTCTGGTAACTCTGGTACAGTCTCACAGAAAAGAGAGAAAAGTAACTGCTAAAGGTGTATGCATTGGCCTACACATCCTTATGCCAATATATATGTCCCACTACATACATAGTGTGAAAAATTGGACCAGATGGCTGGTATAAAACGTACTTGTCTGACAATGGCATTCAATTGCTTTCTTATATGAATATTCATTCACCTGGTACTGTTCTGGAATTAAATAACTGTAACTAAGTAGAATTTAAATGTCTTCACATTGGGAATAAACACTGGACACCACATTAAAATTACAGAGAAAATTTAGTCAGAATATTACCATAAGTGCAAATATTTAAAAGTTTGCACACAAAAAACATATGCAAAACACCTGGTGACCGCACACAAGCTGCAAATGCATACAAATATAAAAATGAGCTTTTTGAATAATGTTTTTAAGTGTGGTGCCTACCATAAACAGAATGCATGTAGTTAAATCTTCATATCTTTATAATTGTTTGAAAGGAGTTTTAAATTGCTAAAATTAATCTCTAGTAATAAAAAGGAGAGAACCCCACTCAGTATTTGTACTGGCATTTTGATGTCTTTTAACACACCTATACCTGCAACTGTGAAGCCATGTCTCTATATAACTTCATTCTAATTCTGATCGTTAGCCATGTAATCAGAGAAGAAACTGTTATTTTTAGGAATGTTCTTACGTAATCCACTGAACCAAAATAATGTCCAGCAAAGTAACTTGTATTAGCGCTGAGATATGAAAAGCCCCTTTGTGAGGAGCGTTATGACATTCACAAGTGTCTCTGAAAGAGGCTGCTGAGTACATCCTTTTTGAAACTTTTCTCTTAATTTTTTTCCCGTTTCCCCTGAGTTAAGCCACCATATCTCAGGTCATAGCAAAGGCAGCAGCAGGCCAGAGTGAAGGCTGCTCATGCTGTTGCACATTGAAGAGAGAGTGTTGACCGCTGTGAGAATCATAAACCTCTCAGTTTGATGATCAACTGAGCAGTAAATTAATTAATCATCATTTTATGCCTCATCAAGCACTTTGCTGAGACTCTCAACAGGGGCCAGCTCAATTAGCCAATGGGAAGCAGAGTGTTTTGTTTAGCTGGGTGAGTCTTCCATAAACAGAGGAAGCTTTGACAAGCTAATAAATATGTCATCTGTCTGTGTCACTAGCTGCAATGTGGCTCCACCTGTAAAGTTGTGGGATTCTGCTCAGTATGGTGGATAGCAACTTGAAAGAATGAGCATGAGGTGTCCTAACTCCTTCTCAAACAAAGCACTTCTCATTGTTATCAGGGTCCCTAGCCAGTGAATTTGTGTTTGATAATACTTATTTTTGATTACTGATTTAGATATTTATATCCTTTTAAAACAGATTCCTCTGCTTACCCATAATAAAACCAGTCAGGTGCGTTTATAATTTTAAAATGCTCCTTTCCTTTTTTTTCCTTCCGTAGAGAAAAATAAATGCTCACACCTCACAGTAAATCATTGTGATAACAAGCTTCTCAAGGTAAAAGCATTTGATGAAGTGAAAATAATTCTTTTGTCAAAATAGACAGGTTTGAACAGTCCTTGTATCAAAACCTGTGGTTGTATGGAAGTTACCGGAGTTGCATCAATCCAACTGCAGTCAGAATTCAGCTCCTGTCACATTAGACATTTCATCATTCAGAATGGAAAACAGAAATCTGCATTTAGATGTTTAAGCCTTGAACTAAATCATTGACTGTTGCAAATTTGGGGCATTGACTTTCATGTACCTTTATGGCCATAAGGACCCATTATGAGTTTCTAACCTGATTTTCTGCATAACACTGCCCATAACCTCTGCCTGACAAGAGATAATCACTAACATACCCAGTCTTTGCTGAAAGATTTCAGATGGTGGAAAATCTGATACATCCTTTGATAAGCAATTTCTATAACTAATTATCATCACTGGTAAAAATATGTGTCTTATTTCAGACTTTATTTCATCTGTTTTCAAATTCCAAATATTTAATTTTCCTAAATCTTGTTTCAGAGGAAGAGGCCCCAAATTTCTTGTAACACAGATCTCATCAGAAAGAGTTTCTCCCAACTTTTTTACACTGTTTCTTCTCTCAAGTAAATAAACAGTGTTCTTGCAAGACTGAATGGCATTTTGGTTCACTCAGCATCCCATAGCCTTTTGTGTGACACTAATGTGTTGCCAGAGCTGGAAGGAACCACCTCCTCCCTCCTTGTTCCTGGCCATACACACTCAAGCTTTAAAGAGATACATGTTATTTTTCTACAATTTTGTGAGGTTTATGCCACCATCCTGGTTCTGGACAACTGAGGCTGACCACAACAGTAAGATGCTAACAATTTGATACAATGGTGTTGGGGCAAAATGGGTGAAAGGATGACTTGTTAGGAAGTTTACAGAGCCTTCATATGACTAAAGTGTCAGGGCACAGCACAGCTCTTGGTCGAATGTGGACAGTGTTTTGGTTTCCCAAAAAGAAAGTGGAGAAACACAAGCAACATTTAGAAGTAGTGACTCCAGGGTCTCCTCAAGTGTCCATACAGGCTAGAATGACAATTCACTACATCTGCCACTCCAACTGATAGGAACAGTAGCAGCTCAACTGGAAAGAGGAGCTTGAATGTTGGAAACCAATTTATAAATCACAGCCAGCCTTAAAATTTCCACCTAGAGTTAGATCATTATGTGAAGGAGTGCAAGAGATACTTACATGTAACTCTGTTTGGTCACTAAGAGGATTCTGTCACTCCTGTGGTCCCACCTTAAAATGTCTGTTTTTTTCTGGCACGCAGTTTACCAAAATGTCTAGATTGCTCCCCGCATGAGCTCTTCATATGTACAGCTCCATCAGTCTTTGTAATACACACAAATTTTACTAGCAAAGGTTTTCTATAGTCCTTCCAAGCCATTGCAGAGTATAGAGTGTAACAGAAATCTCCGCATTCCCTCGTAAACGACTGCATACAGTGATAACTCCTTTTAGCTGTTCTATTTTAAACTCAGTCAGTCTGGTTTTAATCCTTCTACTTTTCTGCAATGATTTCACACAGGACTAACTTATGGCTATGTGAAGCAACATGTGTTAGAGCCTTTCAAATGTAAAACAAAACAAAAAAACCTAACAAAAACCCCACAAACTGGTGAGTCCAAACAAACTCTTCACCTTGATAGAGGTTACTACACTGACATCCTGAATGATGTCCCTTCCCAGGCAAAGGGAAAAGAAACAACAGACATTGGGGAAAGGTGGAAAGAAGCAAAATAGGAAGCCACCATTTATGCAGCTTCAAGGATGGTTAGGGCCTTCTGGAATAGAGGGAGTAAGAGGATTAATGAGAGCATTTGAGGAACAGTGAGATGGGAAAGTGTCACACAGAGACTTGCCACAGAAGACCTGGCGGTATAACACATCAGACCTAGAGAAGCAAGAATTGATCCTACCCCTTATCAGGATGGTGTGCTCTACATACATCTGTGCCAGATACACCTAGAGAGGCCTCTCTGCAAACAAATTTCTAGTGCCACTGAAATGTAATACTTATTTTATTTGACCAACCTAGTTCCCACAGATCAGACTGATCATCACTGAGTTTCCAGTACCTGAAGATGTGGTTTCATCTTCGGTCTTGAAGAAAGTTTCTCATGGAATCCATGCATGGAAGTTAAGCGTTTTGTACCATATATGTGCATAAGAAGGAGTATTTGTATTCCTTCATACTTCTTGTTGTACTCCTGTAAGCAAAGGCAAGCGTGCATACAGTCTTCAAAATTTTGCTCCTGTTGTAAATGTGTATCAGTCTACTACTCTATTTCTCACAGAACATTTTACAATATGTAATTATTTCAAGGGACGGAAGGGTTCCAAACGACGCAGTAATAAATTTCATAAATTAAAAATAACGAGTTTGTTTTGCTGATATTCATGAAACTGTTTTTTTCCTGACTGTTCAGATGAATGGCTGATATTTCTTCCAAACTCAGCAATTTTATCTTGCAAGGGTTGGTGTGAACACTGGTTTCTGCTTCAGGTCATGTGGGTTCAAAGCTCTAGAATTTCACTTTGAATTTGATGATTGCTTACTGTGAAACATTTGTCTTCATTCGCATAAATCACCCTACCTTCAGCAAAAATAGGCCATGGTTTCCTCAATGCTTTGAAAAAGAGAGAGTGAGTTTCCAGCATGTTTTTAATAGCTATAGGCTTTATAGTGAAAACTTCGCAGAGTGGTACTCAAAACAATTCTTTGGAAAATACATGTTTCTAGTCCGTGTGTCTCTCACACTTGCATTTCAGTGTTTTTTGAAAACAGCAGAGATTTTTTTCAAGCCTGTGATTTAAGAAGAAACCCAACCTGAAATGGGCTTCTAGTGCACTCACATGGGCTCTGATCCAGTTCTCATTAGAGTCTGATCAGAGGCTTTCAGCAACCTCAGGACACACTGGACTGTGGGGTTTAGTAGCAGTATGTTAATATGGAACTGAGAAGAGACAAACAACATAAAGGAAGAACTTTCCCCCATTTTACCTTTATTTTCCTTTTCTAGAAATATCTTTATGCCACTAGTCTTAAACCAGGAGCTAATCTGAATGACTTTAGCTCATTTTTCCATTTTGTTTTTGTGGATAATTTTCTGTGATAATTTTTCTTTGTTCACAATGTGAAATTCGGTCTGCCTTGTTCTATTTTACAATAATCATTCTTAAAGATACTTTGAAGTGAGTAACCCAGAATAATCATAAATCTCACTGTCATATAGACATATGTGAACTTTCTTTTGAAAGCTTCATTGTTACTCATTTATTCTGTCTGGGATTACCCCAACCCCATACTTTTCATCCTTTATCCCTTTTATGAAGAGCAAAAACTTTAAATATTTGACAAACTCTAATCTCAACTAAATTACAATTTGACTAATCATACCACATGAATTTTACCCCCTTTGTTTTTGTCCAAGATTAATACTGGAATATCTCCGATGAGTTTATAGGCAGTCCCTTTACGCATCCAAAGTGTAATGCTGAAATGAAGAAATACATAGCACAAAGAAACTTCACTTAAGAGCATTGGGAATATGACTATGTTGGTGATTAAACAACAAGATCTAATCTGGTTTCAGGCCTACAGCTGAAAATCATCTTTCGAAGAAGTGTGCCCGCCAAGGTTATTGTAAAATTATCCCAGGCACCAGTGATGAATGGTCCCAGCATTTGCTGTGATATGGATGCCATCCCTGTGGGGCTTCACCAAGTGGGATTTTTCATGTGGACAGACTCACATGGAGGACAGATGGGAAAGAAAACAAAATTAGTTGATCTGCGCTAGAGCAAAAATCCATCTTTCCTTTGCTACACAGATTGTGCGCTTCCTTTTTTGCAGACCCAGAAAAGTGTTCTTAAATCATACGACCCTTCCCTTTTCTCCTTTGTGGAGTGATCTGAATGTTTTGTGCTGACCTTGGGTTTAGTGCTGATTTGTATTCTTGAAATTTCATGCCAGCCTAATTTTAGACATGCTTAGCAGCAAGCCTAATATCTAAGTTAGCACAAAAATACTGTGTCTCCAGTTGCCTTAATAACAGCTTTAGTCCAATTTTGAAGACAGGCAGTTCTTAACAGTAAGAAAGTTTCAGGTAGAAACGATCGCTCAAGCTTAGTTTTGTCAAAGTCCAGCTAATGAGCCAGTCAAAAAGTAACAGTTTCATTTAGCCGACAGGCAGGCTTCCTAGGCCTGGGTCCTGGGATGGTACAAGCAATCCCACTGACAAAGAGACTGTAATCAGTGCCTTGCAGAATCGAGGCCAATCATGCTTCAGGCAGCACATCTGAGAAAAATCAGCTCTTAGATATTTTAAATGCTTAATGATGACAAGAAACCTCTCCGACACATCATTATGTGCTTGTGACAAAGAACGAGGGAAGAAGTTAAACTTTCCCTCCGTTGCATTTGAAAGTGGCACTGTTTGAATCTGAGATAACAGAAAAGTTACAAAGTTCATCATGTATTTGCCTAAAAAGCAGATTTTGGACAAGTCACTATTAGACTGCTTTAAATTGTCCACATCATTTTAAATGTACTGTTAACTGCACATCATCACATTTTGAATGTAGGAAGTATTGTACCAACAACTATTCCAAAGGGGAGAGAAATGCAACAAATACTGGGTGTATTTTTCAATCTACTTTTATCTCTCAATCAGATTTCCCAGGGTGAGAGGTTGAACTCAGAAAGTCAGCGGAGATGTTAGGATTGTTTAACTACAATATAACTAACACCTTAAGAACTGCTTTGTCAGAAACAATTGCAGTCCAGAGTGCTCTGAATTTTCAAACTATATTTGTTCTTAAGATAAAGGGTACTTTTTAAAGAATCACAGTTCGTGTTCTAACCATTCACCCGTCCTCGCCTCCAAGGCATTTCTTATAATTCTGATAAAATCACAGACCAGGTGCTCCAAGACTTTCAAAATAATAAATTCCAATCTGTCACTGAAAAATAAAAGGTTAAAGAAGTTTATAGAGGGAGTTCTGTTCCAGGTGTTATTTTGAAAGTGTATGCCTAATTTATCTTTTTTCACGAATAGTTACAAGTGATAAAGATCATGTAAATACTCTGTATTAGAAATAAGCTTTCATTTTGTCATGCAGATAGTACTAATGACTAAATAGACTTTAATCAGGAGATCTCCACCTACTAACATTAGGACTTCTTAAGAAGTGCTATAATGAGATCTTCTCTAAAACAAAACGATCACACTGTAGAAACAAAACTAAAACGAAACTTAAACATTGGTTATATACTACTTTTTATAAGAACCAGAAGCATGAAAACTTTTCACAAATCACCTACTTTGGAATAGACCTTGTATAGGTTCAGTGGGTGTGTCTATTGAGTAGAACGAGGCAATGGAAACTGCTAACATCTTCCATATGTGACAGTCTTTAAATTATAATACCATTTTGGATACAGTGAATGGACTGTTCCAAAACAGCAGTATGTCAGAGGTGTGGTTGGGTTTCCGTATAGTTTCTCTTTTGCTTTTTTCAGTTAGTCTTGCACAGTTCTAATTCTGCTATCTTGTTCATTATTTATTAAAGTATATAGCTAAAAAAATAGCACAAGTTTTGACTAAGAGGTCTGAAATGTGTCTTATGGCCCACCATAAATCAAAGGGAAGGCTACAGTTTCTCAGCCATTTTAAAGCCAGGAGGAAAATCCAGGCCCCAGTTAAATCAAGTGCATGGGTACATTCTTGAGTCCCATTCAATTCAGTGTTTTTTTCCTATCTGCAGAATGGGTTGCACAGTCTCTGTCAGATTCTGTGGTTTCTAAATCAAATATGGAAACATCTGGGGTGGCATTGTGTGGCAAGCAGATAGTAAAGGCTTATGGATAAGCTTCCAGGTGTCTATATATGGAATCACAGAATCACAGAATGGTAAGAGCTGGAAGGGGCCTTAAAGATCATCTGGTTTCAACCCCCCTGCCATGAGCAGGGATATCTTTCACTAGACCAGGTTGTTCAGAGTTCCATCCAACCTGGCCTTGAATACCATTTCACAGGCTCCATAAATGAAGAG
Organism: Opisthocomus hoazin; assembly: GCF_030867145.1. Taxonomy (NCBI): domain Eukaryota; kingdom Metazoa; phylum Chordata; class Aves; order Opisthocomiformes; family Opisthocomidae; genus Opisthocomus; species Opisthocomus hoazin. The sequence continues at coordinate 73,694,969 of NC_134416.1, read as the reverse complement.
AAGCTGCCTCACTCAACAAGGAACAAAATTTCTCTCTTATTCACAGAATAACAGAATCACAGAATCACAGAATCACAGAATATTAGGGGTTGGAAGGGACCACTGTGGGTCATCTAGTCCAACCCTCTTGCCAAAGCAGGGTCACCTACAGCAGGCTGCACAGGACCTTGTCCAGGCGGGTCTTGAATATCTCCAGAGAAGGAGACTCCACAACCTCCCTGGGCAGCCTGTTCCAGTGCTCCGTCACCCTCAGAGGGAAGAAGTTCTTCCTCATGTTCAGGTGGAACTTCCTGTGCCTCATTTTGTGCCCATTGCCCCTTGTCCTGTCACTGGGCACCACTGACAAGAGCTTGGCCCCACCCTCCTGACACCCACCCTTCAGATATTTATAAGCATTTATTAGGTCCCCTCGCAGCCTTCTCTTCTTCAGGCTGAACAAGCCCAGCTCCCTCAGCCTCTCCTCGTAGGGAACATGTTCCAGTCCCCTCACCATCCTTGTAGCCCTCCGCTGGACTCTCCCCAGTAGCTCTTCATCTTTCTTGAACTGGGGGGCCCAGAACTGGACAGAGTACTCCAGATGAGGCATCACCAGGGCAGTGTAGAGGGGAAGCAGAACCTCCCTCGTCCTCCTGGCCACACTCTTCTTGATGCACCCCAGGATCCCATTGGCTTTCTTGGCAGCCAGGGCACACTGCTGGCTCATGATTAACCTGTCGTCCACCAGGACACCCAGGTCCCTCTCCACAGAGCTGCTCTCCAGCAGGTCTGCCCCAAGCCTGTACTGATGCATGGGGTTGTTCCTCCCCAGGTGCAGGACCCTGCATTTGCCTTTGTTAAACCTCATCAGGTTCCTCTCTGCCCAACTTTCTAGCCTATCCAGGTCACGCTGAATGGCAGCACAGCCTTCCGGTGTGTCCACCACACCTCCCAGTTTGGTGTCATCAGCAAACTTGCTGAGGGTACATTCTAACTCTTCATTCAGGTCGTTGATGAAGTAGTTAAACAAGGCTGGGCCCAGTACTGACCCCTGAGGGACACCACTAGTTACCAGCCTCCAACTAGACTCAGCGCCGCTGATGACAACCCTCTGAGTTCTGCCATTCAGCCAGTTCTCAATCCACTTCACCGACCACTCATCCAGCCCACACTTCCTCAGCTTCCCTAGGAGGATATTATGGGAGACAGTGTCGAAAGCCTTGCTGAAGTCAAGGTAGACAACATGCACGACTCTCCCTTCGTCTACCCTTCTATTACTTCCCTCTATTCTACTTTTAAAATCTCTCTATTTCCCCAGCTTCCAAAATTTTTTTTTAAATATTTTTTTCTTCTTAGCCTCTTCCCTCCCTGATCCCATACAAAATGAGTGGCAGGAGTTAACTGCCCTGAAATTTTCCTGGTGAACTACTTTTCTGAAAAGTCATAAACAGAGCTCACTCTAAGCTTAGCTTGTATATATTGCAGATGTGAACTCACAAACTCTTCAGATATTATTAACATATGAACTCAGGGCACTTTCCTGTATAAAACTTGATAAGGGTAAAACTGCAGATTGAACAGAAATAAAAAATTTGTTTTATCATACGTGGTGAAAGACTGTTCTTTAAAAGGAAAAGAAGCTCTTCCCCATGATATCTTCTGTTACATTTTGAAACTCTAGGGAATATTTATACTAACTTCTCTCCAGGAGCAAAAAGAAGACGAATGACTAAAGCTATACCATATAGCTGTATTGAGTTTTCTAAATGTGAAACTAAGCTGCTGTTGCTAAAGCACAAATAAACTGAATTTCCCATTGCTTACTCATAAGATTACAACACAAGTTTCACAATGTGTAGAACAGTGAATCTTTGCAGTGTTGTGGCTGATTCTGTGTGTTTGACTGTTGGGTTTTAATAAGTAGTGATTACTCTTAAATGTAGAGTCTTACAGCAAGGCAAGTAGATTACTCTAAATGAATACTTTTGATTTTTTATGAACAACAAAAGAATCACTCTCCAAGTAATTTGTTGTAGTTCTTATTAAATAGTAAGCAGCTGAGTTGTTTACTATGAATTGAACGGAGATAAATGAACTAGTAATTTCTTGAAACTAAAAACAATTATTTAATTTAGTATGCAAAAATAGCCTTTAGAAAAGTAGTCCCTACTAATTAATACTGTTAGTTCTTACTTAGACACCATAACTAGCAGTGCTCTATCATGCGCTCTTGTAGAGCATGCAAGATGCTTTGCATGACTTGTAAAATGGATATTTCTTTTACCCCTTCAAGTCTACTTCAAGTAGAGAAGCTTTGAGTGTTCTGTATTCGCACTGCATTTCTTTCTTTTAGACAGACGTTTAACTTTTTCTTTTTTGAAGATGAGAAATATTTGGACATGCCAATGTTAATTTGTCATAGTACATTACTCTTGATAGATAATGGAAAGAATTAATAATTAAGAGTTTCACAAAACCTTTACTTTACAGCTAGAGAGAGCTGGGAGGAAATAGTGGTACTGAGCTTCATCACCAGAGAGCAGCACCATCTAAGAATTGTGATTCAAAGTTCCTCCCTTGAACCCCAATCATGTTCTGGATGAAACAGACATGCTTTCTCTTCTTTGGGGGTATCGAGTACACAATTCTCCCTGTGGATAACTTTCACAGCTGACACGTGTAAAGAGGAACCCATAGCAATGCTCGAGGGTTTTTACCACTTTGATACATACCCAAGACATTCACTTGTGGAATAGCACAGGTAAGTAGCCCAAGTTTTCACACCAGAGCACAGGATTAGTCTAGATGTAACATGATCAGAAAAAGAACTGTCAACCATAAGACTAGCTCCATACCCCAAACAGATGGATTTGGGTTAGCAATATCTAGCCCTTTATTCTCTTTTGTTTAGGATTTACAAATAACAATAATGTCAAAGTGACTAGTAGACATTACTGTTCTCCTTGGGAACAGTTCAGCAGTGCCCTCTGGCAGCTTTTGCGCTGAGCATGGGAGCGCAAAAGTCTAAAAAGCACGCAATTACCCCCAGGGAATAATTACAATGCAAAAAGCACTGGATGGTACAAATGACATTCCAGTAAACGAGGTGAACTTGTATCATCGCCCTGCTTTGCCTCAGGGATATTCCTGCCAAAGGAATATCACCCAGTTCCAAGAAAAGCCAATGATGGAGGTGGGGCTGCGCATGAGCTGTTCCAGGTCTGAGCCTCAGGGAGCCAGAAGTTGTGGGCAAAGGAAACTCCTACTAAGCCAAGCACTGACATTGCAACTCCCAAAAGCCAGGGCAGCAAAGCTTGCTGGAGGTGATTTTTAACCACCAGGTTGGAAACCAAACCACACCCAGAGCAGCCTTGCTTATATCTGAGACCTTCTTATTCCAAACTTAATGATCAAGAGAAATATGGGAAACAAAGTATTTTTTATGCCTAGTTCTGTTCACGCTCACTCTCATGGGAGCAGGACGAAACTCTTCTCACTTCTTGGACTATGTCAAACTTCAAAGTTTAACCAAATGCTGGATTTCATTCAATTCTAACCTTCTTTCAGTCTCTGCTGAAGGAGTCTCTCTTTGTCTGCAATAGGTAGAAGCCATACCCAAACCACACAACAGAAAGAATGGCTGGAAGAGCAAGTAATTAAGGTGAAAGTGGCCAGGTTTTGCCCAGCAATGTTTCCCACTCACTACAACCTTTAAACCAACCCAGCTAGACTGAAGTATATACACACAATATCCGCATTTACTTCAGCAGATTTTCTAACCTAGCTACTCTTTTCAGAGGCACACAGAACTGCAGCATGTGGTACATTGTACTATCGTTCTCTTTAACTTCCCTTCAAATTGACTTCAAATATTGACCATTTCAGAATTGGATTAAATTCTTACATATTTTCTAGATGTCTTCTAGGAATATACACAATAATTCTGATAGGACAAGAAATTAACGTAGTTACATACCTCTTTTCTGTCTCTGCATTATCACTATCATAAAAATGGAATTTGACTTGAAAGTCTGCAGTATCTGAATACACTTTCGCCACCCTCAGCAGATCCGTACTATGCAGCTCTGTACTACGTAGCTCTGTACTACAGTGCTGAGTTCTAGACACTTGATTAAACCAAACCCCTCTTCTGAGTCTTCCAATGTATACCATCTACAATGCTCTGAGATGGGCCTGCCAAAACCATCAGATTATCTGCTCTCCAAATAAAACAAGCAAATATACAAAAATGCTGAAGTTGAACTTACCTCAAGCACTTTTACCTCACATAACCAGCACTTTTGGAAAGGTCCCATTGACCTTGGCAGCATATTCGAACATGGCTGAACAGTTCTTGAGCAATTTTTCCGATGAATTAGGCACAAACAGGGCTGTGTCATTGGGCACACATGCAGTCTTTTCTGTCTCCCCTTTCCCCTTAAAAATCAATGATTTCTCAAAACTGCCAAGCAAAGAAAGTCACAGCAAGCAGCATGTCCTTGTATATTACTGGCTTGTGTCTGGTATTTGAAATTACTTAGATAGATGCTTTGTAAACACCACAGGGTTGAGTTCTGATGAGAGAACAGTTAGCCAAATGCATTTGTCTTTCCTGGCATTCATCTTAATCACAGGATTATCATAAACCGGCATGTGAACGGACTGTGTATAGTTTTGTTACCATAGAGGGAAAACTCATGAATTTGGAAGCATTGACACTGTTTGTTAAACTCAGTCATCAACTTTTCACAAGTGTAAAAGCTACACCAGTGAAAGCACAGAATAGCGATAAATGTATTACATGCTGTGCATGAAGTCTATCCACTAGTTTTAAAATGCTTTAGGAAAGTATACAAAAACCTTTCCACAGCTTCAACTGCAATCTCACAGAAGTCTTCTGTTCTTGCTTTATTGCCAGGTAATTCTACAGATCTGCTCTTTTTCCTGTCAATTGGTTGTCAGACATCATTACCCCAGCACTATCGGTGCTTTGACCTGGGCAAAGAATCAGTGTTAATTTGATGCTGCTGCACTGACGAGTACCCCCTACTTGGCTGCCTTTGTCCATTTCCTTACCTGTCCCACCAAGGGCCATTCTTCATTTGTCTTCATTCTGCCCATTGATCATCCTCTTCTGCACCCATACCTTAGCTTGCAAGTTTGCCTTCTTTCTTTCATGCACTGCTTAACTTCACTACCTTTCTCTCCTCTCCTCACACTTCTATTTCTTCCTTTTCTCCATGGGTCGTATGAAAAAAAAACTATTCTGAAAACTCAGGAGGAGAGAAAGGGAAAACGAAACATTTCGCCTTATAAGACAACACCTCAACTGCAACAATTGTGACTCATGTCTAGCTTTCAGTATACATCTTTTTGCACAGTATTCTGACAGGCACCAAACATAAACTGCTGTTACCACAAGAATCTCCACTTGCCATTCTACCTTGTTCCTTCACACTTTTCCACATTGATAATGTATTCCAAGAGCTTTCTTGCTTTAGCATCATGTATTACGGAAACAGCTTTGGGCTGCTATGAAACACTCATTCCAACTCCATTAAAATGTAACGCAAGCCTTAGCTTTATATTTTCATCTGCAGATGTCAGGACATGGTACAAAGTTCAATGACATTATCCCACTTCACAAAGAGAAAGACCGGGAAAGAAAAAATGATTAACCCAACAAACCTGTAGCGTAGCCACATGGTCACTAAGACGTACTGCCACACAAAGAAAGGGAGAAAGCCGTCTACAGCCTGACTAGAAGGCCAGTCGTTTCATTGCTACAGCTTCAGCTGGAACTTCAGCAGCACAAAGAATGTGGGGCTGGATTAATAATGGGCATTTAATGCTGTTTTGTTATTTTATTATAACATTTCTAATTGAAATTCCTATATAGGACTGTTTTCTTAGAGTTTAGAAAACATCCAACAAAACTTAGGAGTAATTACAAATCAATATTACTTTTAAAGACCAGTTAGGCACATAGAGGATTTTGTGAAACAGTTAAAATGGAATTATGCCATCTTGCTCAGTGGCATGCTAAGTCAACCAATATGATTCCACGGTTTCTTTCAAACATATATTTGCAATGTATATTTGCTTCAATTTATAATGAGGTAGTAAGTAAGTAAATTGCACTATTCCAAACTATACTGTTCATTAGCACAAGTAAGCACAGGCAATTAACTGTCTTGGAACTTTTATTTAGAATTAAGAGAGGAGGGAAACGTGAGAGCAGTTGAAAGCAAGATTTCTCAGGAAAAAAACAGAGCTATTTAATGTTCATTTCAATTTGGTTTGATGTTTATTTGTTTTTTCAGTTTGCAGTAAGTGCCTTGTTATGATCACGTGAAAAGCTACTAGAGAAAAGAAGAAAGCTTTGTGGGGTTTATTTGTTCTAACAAAAGCAAGGGGAATTAAATAAAAACAAACTGAACATAAAATATGTAAAGATAGTATATGTTGCAAATTAATAGCTTATTTTTAAAAAGGAAATTTAATAAAGCAATGCCGTTATCTATTTGAAAACTGGAAAAATTATATTTAAACATGCTGGGAATGTTGGCAAGTTTTCCTACCCGAGACGGAGTGCAAATAACTAGTTATTATATGTATTTTATTTACTGTCAGAAGAAACTAAATAATTATTCAAACATTTCACTGGAAAAATGAAAAATGGAAAAATTCAAACATTTCACTGGAATAATGTCTTTCCAAAATATCACATGGCATAAGTAAAATATTTTCACCACAGGATTTTAAAAATAAGGTGTTCTCTCATGTTCACTGTGTTTGTAGTTCCGTCACATAAACCTAAACTACTACAGTTCACTGTCAGTGAACTCTGATATAATTTTGAATCCCAAAACTCCTTTTTGCTTTTATAACAGACCGAAGGAATTAAAATAAAAATTATACTGAATAGAAAAATGTTCCGCTCCACCATATGTAAGCATGATTAAAAAGAACTTAAAATCAACCTATTGTCACAATCTCTATGTAAGTACTATTAATTATAGCACAAAAGTTTGATTTTTAAGTGTCTGCACTGAAAAGATGTATTTGAAGTGACAGTTACCATAGCAACTGCTCAGTTTCAGTGCATCCTAGAATAAATCGTGGTGTAAAAGCTGTTGATGCGTGAAACCTCACTGTGACAACCTTACAACGTATATTTATATATAATTGTTTTATTTTTTTCTTAAATGGAAAGAAATTTCAAGGGAATAATGTTCTGCTGTCCTGCAACTTAGCGTTGGTTTATGAGACGTGGTAGGAACTTTTCACGGCACTGTAGAAAGAACAGTCATACAGAGAACCAGCGAGGAAGGAGAAAAAGTCTTTATTGTACTTTCACACTTGGCATTTCTCTAGATTCGGGGCTTCCCAAACAAATCTGTGGTTTGAAATGATTGTTCATTTCTTGCTGTTTACCACTTACAGATTTTTTTTTTTTTTGCTCTGGCAGACTTTTTCTTCAGACTTCCCAATCTGAGTAGAAGTATTATTCAAATGTTTCTAGAAAAATAACCTTTCCAAATACAAAAAAATACTGGCCATTTGTCCTGTTTTGTATATGTCATACAAAGTCTATAGTTACTTTGCATCTAGGCAGAGAGTTTTGCTCTATGGGGTGGGGGGGGTTGGGAAAGCAATATTAAGGAGAAAGCAAAAGCAAGATTAAGGAAAAAGCAGAAGAGGCCCAAGAATCTCAGAAAATGCCCAGAAATTTCTAAAGGCCTACCATAGGTGCAGCTAAAGCATGAATTAGTTCTGCAAAACAAAACCTCTGCTTTGGAACAGAAACTGTCAAGAAAGAATTTGGTGCAAGGTGTTAATGAAAAGTCCTTCTGGGAAGTGGTTGATGGACTTTCAAGAATACTCTTTCTAAGAACCTAAGTGAGAAATTTTGGAACCCCCAAAACCTTGTTTCCTGTTAAGTACTAATACTCATCAGATGGGCATCGAGTCTACACCAGAGAGGACACACCTAAACTTCTGTGAAATTATTAGTAAAATTGAGGTTTTACATCTGAAAATTAAGGTTTATATGAAAACGTAGCAGTGTTCACCCATTGAGGAAAAGCAAAAGGAGCTCTGAGGATGGGACACAGCTACAGCAGGCATGCGAGGAATCCACTAACACAGCAACTCCCTGCAACATGCAATAGAGGATGGAGCGGAGTGGAGACTCCGTGGCCATGCTCCGTGATGATAAAGTGGGAAGAAATGGTTCTCTAGAACTGATAAGCAGCTCATCTGGCCCCCTGAGCCAACAGGTTTTCGAAACCTTGCCAAAGTGCTATCCTCTCACGAACTTTGCTCATTTTAATATAATTTTAATACCAAAACACACCTCCATCTCGAAGGCTACCCGCCTCTGAGGTGCGACCACCCCTCTTCGAGTCTGTGCTCTCGATTTTTCGTAAACTATACCTTTAAATATGAAGCAAGAGAATTTTACACCAATCATGATAAAAGGTATGTATGACTACAGTCACTCAAACTCCACCTTAAAGGTAGAAAGGATATAAAAATAGCCAGGGAAATGGGGGACTTTTGGAGAAGAAGATAACATCGTAGATTTTTGGGCAAGAAGACGACACCATGAGCAAGTCAAGGGAAACTCCACCTCAGACTGCCTCCGACAACTGGGATTGGCCGACGGGCTGAGCCTTGCTTCTCCCCCTCTTGGGATGCCTTGGGTAAGACTTAAGCTAAGCCCTTTTCTCGGGAATCTTAGAAATCTCTCTAGAGAGTTACTCCCTAATGTCTATAGCCAGGCTGTATTATTTATAACCTTTTCTCGCATTTTATATTTGCACGTGCTTTCTTGCAGACTGTCACTATGACTGGCAATTCAAAAAACCTATATATCTGTTGCACAATTAGAACCGCACTGTTTAAGTAGCCAGTCGTCACAGTTTCTCACTGAACGTGACCAAACGCGGCCATGCTAGTTCATGAGCACAACTGGACTGAAGGTGCAGACTGCTATTGGTGTATCCAGAATCGTGGTAGTTTAATATACATATTAAACGCGACTGGACTGGTAGTGGCAAATTGGATATTACTCAGAATTTAAACCTAGCCGCACCTAACCTCTCACTCCGGTGAAGAGAGTTAGAACGCAAAAGGGTTTATTTTCTGCCAAATTAAAGCAACAACTTCCTGGTCTTGCTATTACCATTAGTGGAAAAGGGATGTTTATTATATCAACTTAAAAGCTGCTGGCAGATCAGCAGCTGGCATCTTGTGTCCTGGGATGCAGAGAGTCTTACAGAACTTGGTAGGCTCAACAACAGAGTCCTGAAATTTGGGTCTTCACTGCGGAGGTGGGTGACACAAGTTTTCCAAGATGGGGGATCAGAAGAGCCATCTCCCCTACTCATGTAAAGAGCTCCCCCATAGCCAGATTGAGTTGTGGGGAAAAACTGGAATAAATTCAACTTTCTCCTAGCTGACATGCCTCTGTTTCTTTCCCACCAAGGTTTTATTGGGGGGCTGGAAGGGGCAGGAGGACAGGAGCAGGAAGAAGGGGAAAACTCATGCCTATCTGCTCTTACCAAGATATAGCCTGGGAATACACCCACATCAGACAGCTCTGAATTAGTCTAGGCATAGCCAGCCATTCAGGTCACATTCCCTCCAGCTCTCCTACTCTGCATGCCTGAAGCTCTCTTCATGGCTGTGTGGTCTATCTCAGGTTAAGTTCACCCCAGCTGTGTGTACCTGCCGCCTGGCACCAGAGCTGTGGAAAGAGGGAACCACTGGTGGAGGTCTGGAGAGCAGGGAGGCAACCTCAAGCTATGTTCCAGAGGAAATAACAGTCTCAGGTGCTACCTTCAGGCAAAGATGGCTGTCTGCTTCCCCCAGCTGCCTCTCCCAAGGGATGTGTTTTGGGGCGGGGATGGATTAACAGGTTTCAAAATGTGTGGTGATGAGGGGAAGGCAGAGAACACAATGTAGGCCTACAAGAAGAACATTTTAGAACTTTTCTTAGTTCTTGTTTCTGCCCCTCCAGTAATCTCTAAAGCTTATAAACTTCCCAGAAGGCCATGCCATGTTTGAAAGCTTTGACATACTATGTATCTATACATGGATTTGGCTCCAGAGCCTTCAAATATTTATGATTTTCGAAAGTTAGGATTATAATCATTTGTTTTCACAGGCACATAGATCCTTGTGTAGGAAGGGCTCCATATTTTCCTCTGCTGGTAGCCATGGCATCATTTTCCTGTGGTAGAAGGAAGAGAAACCCTGCATGATGACTTCAGATGTATCTGTGTTATCTCTTCTACCTGTGTGGTGGAGGCAAGGGACAACCAAGCAGAAAGTAGACAGGCCTTCATTAGGCCTGGCAGACAGCAGAGAAGATATTTACTTTCCCAAGGGAGGATTTCTATGAGGGTCTGAAGACAGCCATTTGGATGTCCATCTTTTCCTTTGTGCTGCCTCACCATTTTTCAATAAAGTCGAGCTAGAGCAGTGACAAAGGTCACCCATGCACAGAGACTGAAAAGAGTACTCCTTTTCAAGGAATGACTAATATAACCTCTTCCTTGCTACAGAATTAGGGAAAAAAATTCACCCACTTCGCACAGTGGAGAAGCACATTCTGCAACTGCTTGGCTGTGCTTCAGCAGTTTGCTCAAAGCTCACAGAGACTGCCATCAGAATTGCATGGACATGATAGCAGTTATCCTAATACATGACCTGCACTTCCGTGCCCACGGTACAAGAACAAGGTAAGAGATAAAGTTACCAGACAAGCATCCTACAGAGAACGTAGCGTTTCTTCTGCAGGGTCTCCAAAGACTCCTCTGCAGGCTGATGTGAAATGGCTTGTGTGGAAATCTGTTTCTTATTCCTGCTTTCTTTTTTTCCCCTCTGCCCAAGAATACCCAGATGAAATATCCAGAATATCCATCTGTTCTTCCAAATTCACTCTTCAGGAGTTATATTCCATTCACACTGTCTAACAAATGCCTTTCTTCAGTGATTATTAACATCTTCTATTGCTAGTGATTCTCCCCATCTACAAGGTCCAAATCTGTTTTCTTATGAACGACCACCAACAGATACAACCACTAGGACTACCACAATGACCACATAGATGTATGATCCATGTCCAACAAGATGTGAAGAGAGAACTGTGTAGATTGGTCTTACAAAAAGCAGAGAAGGTTTACCTCCAGAGATGCTCCTGGAAGCACCCAAGAGACACAGCGCTTAGCCCTCTTGTAACTAAAGAGTTTGAACTTTTCACATGATACTGAAGGCTGAGCTTCCTCATACCAGAGAGGACTGGATGGCAGAAGAACCATACATTTCACCATCTTTGCAGTGAACTCCCAGTTTGACCAGCTAGGTGAAGGCCTCTGGGAGGCTGCGTGAACACTTGTTAGTGCTATGGGATTGATAGCCGGCTTTAGATCTCTGATTCTCTTCTGTTACACCATTCTAAGGGTAATATATGCTTTCATCTGTCTGTCAGTCTTGAATTGGATACAGCTACGATTTGCAATGGCCTAGAGGGCAGAGTTAGAGGCCTCACAGACACAGGACTTAATGTGAGGGCAAGGTTATGATTCAAAGACAAGTTTAAACCTTCTTCACAGAGATTACTTTAACTTTCAGAATTTCAGGGCTTTTTGATTGAATAATCTTTGAAACTTATGTTACTAATTATGTTGCTTGTCTGTGTTACGAAGAGAACTACTAGCAAAAATAGATTATTGTTGTGAACAAAAATTTTCTACAATCAGAAGTGAGTAATCCAACTGAGAAACCACTTCAGTTTGAGGAAGCCACTCATTTTTCTGAAAGCAAAGAATAGCTGGCAATGAAATGGTAGAAGTAGAGTAGTTACCTTCCTATACACCCACACCTGAAGCCCTAGGCTTGAAACTATGAAAGAAAGGTGCAACAGAATGCTGTGCCAGACTGCCACCTGGAAGTATGCTGCAAAACTGGCCTAATTAGGTGGTCATGTGAATAAATCAAGTCCCTGATGGAACTTTTATTCTTGTTGCTCTTGAGTTTTACTGGGACTGTGTTGGGACACAGAAGAAAATTATGATCTTTTTGTGACTGTGGAGTTTGCTTTATCGTGCCACTACATCAATGAACTGCAGTGAAAAATTACAGTGCACTTTTTACACAGAGTTTTGTAGCCACATCTTTGTGAATGACTGTCCTTTAGTGACATTCGGGTGTAGCGCTAACTCAGTGTATGGCAGCAATTGCTTTATCCAGCATAAACTACGGCAGGTTACTGAAAAAATCCTTAAAATTGTCAGGTTGGGCAAATTCCCAAGGAAACATAAAACGCTTTAAAGACTTAAAAGACTTCCAGTCTTGTACTTTGCAAAGTTATTGCATTGGCACTTTAATGAATAAAAAGAAGGCAAAACACTTCAGTGGTTTATCTTGAGTGAGTATACTTCAGTGCCATTTCTTTCAACATCCAGAACCCTACTCACTGATAAACGTCAATGCTGTTCTTTCCTAATGGGCAAGCAGTCTGTGAAGAGTTGACAGGGTCAACAGAAGAATTGTGCATCTGGATATACTCATGTGGCTGCCAGCTCAAGAAAACAGTGAAATTGTTCTTGCAAGCAGTGAAGATACAGCCAGTAGAACCACTCATTAGAGAGTAGATGTTCTCCTGTTAGTGGAAGTGTCAGTCATGTTGGCTTCCTTCCCTTCTCCCTTCTCCTCTCATTTTATAAACAAGTTTAATTTTGTAATGAAGATTTAGCAAAGACCAGACCAGCATGCCAGACTTGTCTTAGCCCAATGGTTGATTCTGCATACAGTATGTACATAGCTTCGAACTTGACTGTGCAGCCTATCAAATCGTATCTTATACCCTAGACTATTTCTTCCCACCAAGGTCTATAGTACTAGATGCTCGGAAACCAGGTGCCTCCTACTCCAAGCAGTAGAATACAAAGTACTTACTAGGAAGAAAATAAGATTATTGACTTCCAAACATCCATATTAGCCGCTAGATCATGTATTGTCTCTCTCTTGGCAAAAGAATACATACATCCCAGATGATACTTAATTGCTGATCCTTATGGGTAGTGAAATGTATAACATCCTTTTATGTAGTGGAGTCTGCATGAAGGCCAACAGTAACTCAGTTGTTGGCATTCTCAAGTAGGGCACAGAAAGTGTACATTCTAATAGCAACCTCAGTGGTGATATTTGTGGCTGCCTATAATAGCATTACAGGGTGGGATTTTTTTCCTTCTTTTAAAAGCTTGTAACATTCATATGACGCAAAACTCTCTTACAAGCTTTGTAATGGAAAAGCCTTTGCAGTCTTTCAACTATGGCCTGCCACAGAAGAAAACACAGTTGTTATGTATTTTCAGAACTTAGAGTACACTGTGATTGTGTCATATTTTGGCAGGCTTGAAAGTTCAAATATATAATTGCAAATTTTAAGAAAGAGGTCTGCCCCTTCCCTGAGGCAGCCTGTAACTTCAATGTCATTGCAAAAATGAGAGTCAGTGGCCAGTCAGACCACTACTGATGCTGCAACTATCTGAACAAAATTGTTTCCACTCTGTTGATTGGCTAAAATATCACTGTGAGTTGTTGGAAATAGTGGCCATTTTGGTAGAGTTGTTGAAACAATATTGAAAAAAATATGCAAAAGGCAGTAAATTTTATAGCCACCATTTCCTTTCTTGCAATGCGTATTTGAAAGTTAGTGAGACAGTAACTATGACAATTTTGGAGAAGCCAAAAGGTTGTACAAGAACCATTTATTAGTGGAAAGGTTCCAAAACGTTCAAATTATTTCTAAAATGAGATCTTCAAGAATTTTGCCTTCAGATTTGAACTTAAAAGATATGAGGATAAGTGACAAATTATTCCTATAAAATAGAAGCTATATTCTGCACAAAGAGAATGAAGTGGGAAATTAAATCAAGCCTCAAGTCAGAAGCACCTCAGTAATGAGATCATATTTTTCCCTTTATTTCCTCCCGTTGCAGCTCCCTCCTGAAGTTCTCAAAGAAAGAAAATAAAAAACATGTTCTAGTGAACTTTGGATTTAGATACAGGGATGTTCAATTAGCTGAGCTCTTCTATGTATTCATGCCACCAATGTACTGTATTATTCCTCTTTTGTGTTAGTCCAAAAGCACTTTTGTAAACCATTAGTACATCGAATATTATGACACCATCACACCTGGACAGCAAAAAAGGCCATGGCCTGGGCTGACCTCAAGAATGGACTGCTTTACCCCATTGCTCCTTCAGGTCAGAAATATAGCACAGTGGAGAGATGGTGCATCAGTCTTCCTGTCTTCTTCGCATTTAAAGAGACATTTCTCCTCCAGGGTCACTTGCGTAGCCATGTGCAATAATCAAGTGCATTACAAATCAGAAATACATACATGCGCTTACCTCATTGGACATTCATGCATGCAGTTCTTCCTAGCACAAGCAGGTGTTTTTGTTTTACTCTCAGTATTTGCAGAGCTGAGGATGGCTCAACAAATGTTAGAAAAGCTAGTAAATTCTGGCGTACCTTTTATAATGCGTGATTAGCAGAAGTGATTTCTGCTATAAACCTAAGTTCAAGTGCCTTCTGATGGTAAGGTAGATTTTCAGATTTTTAGTTTTTAATAGTAGAAAAAATTAAATAATACAACAAAGTCTAGTACAGGAAGGGGACCCTTATTAAAGCAAGATGGAACTTCATGTGTTCTGACTGTTTGAGCCTGAGGCTTCTCCCAGGTGCTAGTAATATATTTGCAGCCAAAGTCAGGCAAAAGTTGAAGGAAACGCTTCTCTGCTTTTAAAAATCTGACAAGTAAAACTTCCAGTTACTGTTTTGAATAAATGATTTATAGCCAACTTTCTTAGGAACAGTTATCTGTCAAGGATGTTTTACTGAGAGTCCACCTCTTGCAAAATCTGTTGATTAACTGCTTTACCCAGGTAGTGAACTATTTAGTGAAATATAGCTCTCTCATTTACAACTTCGAGCTTTTTTGCATGATCCTAATCACAAAGAAAAAGCAGTCAATCAGCCTTGGGAAAAGACTTAACTTCTGCACTTTAATGCATCCACGATCCACTTTTTCATCACTTTGAATTTTACTTCTGTGATTTCTATTACACTGTAATACAGTCAGGGCCTGGCTGAGTTACCACTCTCCAGCCACAACTTCGACTGTGAGAATATTTAACATACTCTTCAGAATTGTTCTGTTCTATCTTTAACATTACTAAAGGGTGGGTATTGGTTTTTTTTTAAATTTTTGTAATAAAAAAATGTAGAATGTATTGTTTCAAACCATAATTTTTCTTTGTTATCAAAAGTTAGTAACTTAAAGCAAGCCTATACTTCACTCTTTTTAAGGCTACTTTATTCTCCTAAAGTAGTATGCAGAGGTCTTAGCTGAGAATATAGATACTTATACTATTTAAGGATAAAATAGTTTTAATGCATAACACTGTGCCCAGTCCAGTACAATATAATCATCACAGGACATTGGGCTAGTGGAACAAAAAACTACACATAAAATAATGAACCCATGAAGACAAGTAGCCTCTACTTTCAAAATTTAATAATTTCACTACTAACTCTATCTGATTTGCAGTTAGATTTTCACAGAAACAGCTTTCTTATTAAAAAAGCAATTGAAAAGCAAAACACCCGTGAAGTTTGTTGCTCATGCAAAGACAAAATTGTGATCTAAATGTTGGCTGTCTAAGAAACAGGCTCCCAAGTTCCCAATAATGTTTTTTGCACTTTAATTACATTTCAAACTGGAGAAAAAGACAATATACCCATTCACTGTGTTGAACTATATTCTGTGCATGAAGAATGTGCATATCCTTACAGAAACAGACAAAACACTAAACTCTAAACAACAAGCATATCTATTGTATATTTTAAATAAAAAATCAATACATTTCTTCATTTTTAGTCATTCTTCTTCCTTATTAAGCTACTGCCATCTGCTTTTCTAGTTTCTTTTTACAATTCAGAAATTAAGATCCCAGCTAATCAAAATCTTTAATGAGTTACCTCTGTTTTGCACTTAGAATCTCAAGATGAATAGCCATGGATATGTTACGTGTTAAGTTCACACTGACATATACACCTAGGCCACAGCATTTGCGATATTAAAGCCTTCCACCATTTTTAATATTTGGCAAATGTAGTAATTCTTTATTCTCTTGATTGGGTTAGATTTTAGAGGGAGAACAATGTCCCACATATCTCCTGTTAAGTGACAGAGGTTTACTGGAGATTTTAATTTATTGTTGAGTTTTCAGTTGCTTTTTAAATGGGGGCATTGGTTTACAATTGCACCAGTATCCTATGACCCTACTCAAAGGATCTGTGGCATGGTAGAAAATTTTGAGAAGTGATTTTATAAATGCCAGTAAAACTAAACTGTGCTGCATTGGCACTTGGCTTCTATTGAATAGAAGATCTACCACTACAAAATCAGAAAGGAGGAGGGCATTATGTAAAGTACAGTAGAGAAAAATGGGAGAAAATCTAAAAATAGGTGGAAAAGTACTAGAGAATATTTCACATTCTGGTTAAATTAAGATCAGAATTTAAATATGATGATCTGATTTGCAACTGTCTTTTTTTTCTTTATTTTTTTCTTTGAAAAAGGTATGTTAGAGATCTCAGTTAGTGGAGAATGAGATACAATTATAAATACAACTGAAAATAAAAAGAGCTTGATATTTCACATTTGTATACTACTGGGTTAGTGTGTTCTCTATACATGTTTTCTCCCATTCTTCAATCCAGCATAAGACATTTTTCTAGAAGAAATTACACAATGTAGAATATATCCCAGAAAGCTGGATTACACTATGATAAAGTTCTAAGGAGATATTACTGAGTATTACCATATTTACCGCTGGGCACTTCTTTTGAGACTTCACAAAGGCAATCAACTAAATGAAGAAAAGAACTTCCTTTCAAACAGTAAGTCTACCCATAGGCAAAATAAATGATTCAACTAAAACATGCTTCTGAATTCTTGGATTTATTCCCAGTTTAACTGGCAGTTATTTAGCTCTTTATTGGTGGGGATAATTTCCTTGGTTTGGATAAAGTCTTGAAATGCATTTTCAGATGTTCAAAGGTGGATATTACATTTTCTTTGTCCCACAGAGTTAGAAAATATTATTTTTGCAATTTACAAAATACTGTTTTTTATCAAGGTCCAATTCTTGTTTATGTATGGCTGATGAACACCACACCAGTAGTGCAAAGAAGTGTTGACTGCATATACTCTATTTAAAATGCTTGTAGTCTGATAAAAAATAAGTTTGTAACGGGAATTAGTGTATTTGTGATTTTATTCCTTTATTTCCTTACCAAAAAAAATTGGAGGATTTTTTTTTTTAATTTAATAGCCCAGCTTCTGACCACATTCATGAGAAATGGATTGAGCTAATCAGTTAATTCTGGGTACAACTTTCTTTCACTTACTTTCTGCAAAATTTGCTGAAGGAGAGGGTTTGCCTGAATATCCACAGACACATTAAGCTACACTCTTACCACTATGTCAAATGAGAAAATTATAAAAAGGGATTCTAGGACTCAATGTACGTGATTCAAGAGGTACCTGGCTGAGTCAGTTTTCAATGACTTGAGGCTACTAACAACCCTATCAATGGGTGGGGCTCCCTTCCATCCCAGAACAATCCTGGAAGAAGTCACCTCCTTGTGCAGAGCAACTGAATTCCACTGTTAATACACTCTCACACCTTATTCTTGAGATCCACTTGATTAGGCCCACAATCAAAATCTAAACTTAGAAAAAATCCAGTATTTGGTTTTTGAGTGAACTTCACTACTACTTACTAAATGCTGCCATAAACACTGTGCTTTCCTGACATGTGTTAACAGTCTTCTTGGACAGATATGAAAAACCTCTGGCTTGGAGACGGAGGAACACGGAAGAGCGAATGACATTTCTTCATGTGCTATCATAGATAAGACCTCTAAAATATCTTGGGAAAGATCACTCTAAAATCCAGTCAGATGAACAAAACTGGAGCATGTTTCAGAAGTTTCTCTACTAATGAACTTGGATTTAATCATCCCTTAGTGAGTACTCTCACAAATTAAAGAATAAAGATTTTTAAATATGAGAGAAATATGTTTATGGAAATATTTCAAAATAGTAGGAGAATTTTTGAAATTGTTATGCCATCCTTATTTTGGTTGCTGGCTTCTATTATGGTCAGATATTCAAACTACTGGACCTGCATACTATAAACACATATATAGGTACTTTGGAACTAGGAACACGAGCACTAGTAGTGAAACATGAATGAAATGGTAAAAATAAGTAGCTAAGAGAAATCCCAGCTAAAATAAAGATGGAATAGTGGTCATGAAATAAAATGTTGTAATTCCAAAAGAAACTTGAACACAACAATAAGAAAAAAATATTTTTTTTCCCTGCTTTTCATGCTGAGAAAGAAGGAGACGAAGATCTTTTTCATTAATTCAGTTGAACAAATCATTTCCCTTCTCTCTTCTCAGGAAGAGGGAGATAAGGTTTGAAATAGAAGTTTTTAAAATTAAAATAAGGTTTCATTTAAAACCAGACAGTACTAACCAAATAGTCATGACGGTGTGAAAGTGAGAAAGAATGTATTTTTTCAAATGGTGAAAAAATTACATTTTAGCAATATAACTAGAAAAGAGGAGATTTTTCCTTTTTACAGTGTAGTTCACCCCCAAATACATTAGCAGGTGGGAGTAAGGGGTGGGAGGAATTATAACAATCAGATTCTTTTTAGTTTGCTGTGTATGATGATTCTTCAGAAAAGCTGTATCTGTGATTTGTCCTGGTTCCACAACCTGAGTCTGAGGGGAGCTTGCGCCTGGAGGGAAGATTGCTCTTCTCCGGAGTCACATCAAACACACACGGCTGGGCACTGCTTTTGGAGGACCTGGAGAAACTGGTAATGGGGGAGAAACACAGAAAGCAGAAAACCTGCAGCAAGGGTGCAGAGTAAAAGACAGGCTGTGACGAGCACAAGGAGACAAGCATCGGGAGCGACAGAATGCAGGTGACTTTCCAGCAGACCCCGGGGAATAGTTGGAGTTTTCCCAGTCAAAGAAGCCAGAGGTTGTTGCTGGATTGGACCTGCAGCACAGGGACACTGGGGGCAGGACTTCCATTTGCACCCAACAGACTGCTTTTGTACGTTCAAAAAGTTAAATTCTAGGTAATTCTCTTCTGTTCTCATAAAACTCTACTTGAGACAATGGACACCTTCTCCTGCACTCACTCCAAAGGAAAGGAGGCAAAAGACATCGCACTACGGTATTGAAGCCTTTCTCAATGGCAGCCGTCTCACACCTGGAAAGCACAAATCTCACGACAGTTTAGAGAAAACAGTTATGATCACAGATTTTCTTTGGTTTGGTTCAAGATCATGCCTTGAAACTTTCCTAGATCTTTGTAGTCAGCTCCTGTTACAAACACACGATGATTCATATCAACACTAACCTAATGTTTACTACATATAAACACATATATCATATGTCTTCATGCATATATGAAAATTATGCGTTGTCTATAAACACATATACATATATTTATGTATAGCCTCATATATTGAAATTAATGTTCAGCAATAAAACATAGATTCGCTATTCCCCAGATTTACCATATGTCCATTTTGTGATATCTTTTGGCACTGAGAATTTGTCTATTTGATACATAAGGATTAAAAAATTTACTGGAACGGAATCCTTCTTGGTAAGTTTAAAAGGCTTCTCAGGCTGTGGTTTGGAAACCAATGAAATGAATGCCATGAAGCAAGTCAGGCCAATTTAAAATCAAATGCAGAGCCTTGTCTATTTCATTTGCTTTAGATATCTCTGTTGGTTCCAGTTACAAAGAGTCTCCAGGAAGAATGATGTTTTTAACAAGAACCAGTGTTCACCATTCAGTTTTATCAGGATTTCAACTTTGGAAGTATCCTTGGGGTTAAAGAAGAAATTCAGAACATCACATCCTTCAAGCAGAGCCCTCAAGATAAGATTTAGGCCTTTGACACTCAGGATTGTTCTGGTTAGTAAATGATATAAGTAGCTGAGCTTAGTGCTTATTACTGATATAGAAGTTGTTGTCTAGTTAAGCAGAGCTATTATGGCTTTTTTTTTGTTGTGCAAATATTTTAAACACCTGTGCAAGTCTGGAAGTTAGTTGCTTGTGCAGGACACAATCTTACAGAAATCTTTTTTTTCCCTTTTTGATTCCAAAAGCTATGAATTCAGAACTGCCAAATGGATTCTCTTTTTTCTGGAAAAGAGCATTCAGAGCTATTTATAACCATCCAGCCCCTCTTGACCTATGAGACTACTCTGAAGAAAGTGTCATTTTGATGAGTAATGTAGATTTTTTACTGACCACTTGCATATCTCCCTATTGTTTTATGCTGGTTACCCATCACAGAGGTAAGCAGACAGTCTACTTTTGAATCAAGTAGTCTAGCAATAGGTCAATTTATTATTTCCAAGGAAACAGGGTATCCCTGTCCGTGTTAAAAGATTTTGCCCTCACATTTACTACTGGCCAAGAACAAAGCCCTAAATGAAGTAATTTGTTCTGAAATGTCAAGGCAAAGTTGCAGAAATAAATTTTTTTGTCAATAGACAACTAAAATTTTAGTAATATTCACAGCTTTTATTTAGGGTTTTCTCCAAGGACATCACTAAGCCATTCAGGCTAAGGAACTTCCAGCAAGTGTTTGCACTATTAGTTTTTAACCTTGGAGAACTGGTTATTGCCTTTTATAGTAGTCTTATTTCTAATGTTCCTTAAAGCTTGGGATGCAGCTGCAGCACTTTGAATCTGATTGCTCATCTGATTGATGTTTCCTTGAAGTTTCCTTGAAGGAGCTGAAGTTAGGAGGGAGGCTTTTCTTCTTTTTGTGAGGTGCAAGATCCACAGGCTACAGATACAAATGGCATAGTAAATACTGCTCCTAATTAAAACAAAAAAATATGTAAGAATGGCCCTACTATATTAAGGAGCTACGCTGGCTACAGGAAATCATTTGGATTCAAAAGACACAAAGGCAGAGAAACAAGGTGATTTGCAGCTCATTCAAGAATACATTTTCAAATAGATATGAGGAAATTCCATCTCATGAATCCATGTTTAGAGACTAATAGCCCCATATCTGTTAATACACATTAAAAGAGCTCAATAATCTTGTCAGACTCAATAGTTCTAGTTAGCAGCTACTCTCTCTGCCATCCAGAATGGAAATAAACACAGATGCTGAACACAGCTTAAAATACTGGCATTGTTTTTTCCACTTCTGCAGAAAAGTGCTTTGAACTTTGTCTTTTTAGGTACATCTTTATCTTCAGGAATATATTATTATCCACAACATTATAGTATCTGAGCATAGATGCAAATGTTTTCCTACAGTAGAAATAGCTCAGGGGAGAAAACTTGAACTAAATATTTCCTGTGTGTAACTCTGTCTCATGTTAGCACACTCCTTTGGGATCTTAGAGATGTGGGTTTGGATTCCTCTGAAGACTGGTATGAAGCCTCATTTCCACACTGTAGGTGAACATTCTTCTGTGTTTGCAGAAAGAGTGGATCTGAACTCTGCAGCAGATCTGACCTATGCAGATCCACTGTCTACTATGCCAAAGAGAAGAAGCCAGAAGTATTTGGACGGGATGTTGATTAGTGTTTACGCTGATGTATGTAGTATCTGTGGCTCAGCCCATCTCACTTGTGCCATTGGCATGAGATGTCCAAGTGGCAACAAAAGCATATGGACTTGGCAGCCATTCTCATGCCTAAATGTCAAGCCTTTAGATTAATCCTGCCTTCACTATGCTGGAGTATAAACAGCAGACAAGAAATCTATAAAGAAGGCAGCTACAGTCTGCACCAGTAACTGACCAGTATACACTCTGTTCCTCTGCAGATCTTGAGAGCTGGGCTAATGACAGTGTATGATTGATAATTACATCTGTTCTTTCTCTTCTGTCTGCCTGTTCAGCAGAAAGTGTCTTGGCTCTCTGTGAAGACAGGGAGAGCTTACTTTTTACATGCAGCCACACATGTTTTCAAAGGTATAATTTCTCGTACTGGAAGGGTATAACTTTCTGATGAAGTCACTGACATACAACTTGAAATATCATACCATATGGAATCTGTTCCTTAGATTTCACACACTTGTCACAAGAATGACTTGTGACTTTCTGTTAACTTCTGTTTTCAGACTTGTCAGTCTTAAAATAAAGTACCTTTTCTTACATACAACACAGTGGTTTCACTACTCTTAACTGATTTAAAATGTCTCTATGTTATAACATTTGAATTATCTGTTAGAAACAAAACACTGTGCTGTATGGTCAAGTATTTTCAGATCCTTCTGTTTTACAGTGCAACACTGCAGGCTGATAGGCATTTATCACTTCAAAAAAATCTCTTGTAAATCAGAGCGAACACTGAGACTAGCCACCTAATTTATCATCAAATACAATCAAAGATTACAGTTCATCACATACCAAGAGCAAAGCTGTTTTTATATAGGTTTTTCATCGCTCTTTTAAATTAAAAGAGGCTTCCTTCACTTTGATAATATGTAAATAATAAAAAAAAGTGTCTGCTTATACTTTTTTTATTAGCTTCTGTAACAGCACTGTGGTGATGAAAACAACTATCATCTGCTAACTCGTATAACTGGCATGGTTTTAAGAACTCTGAAACCCAGCTTCAAGGCATAACTGAATGTCAACAGAGAGGCATATTTCCCACCTACACAAGTAGGCTCATAAATTGTGATTGGAGGAATACATGGAGTACATTTGTTCTCATTAACAAGAATTTCACAGCCTATTTCTATTAATAGATCAGGAAAAAAAAAAAAAAGTCTAAATGGTTTAGATACCTAAATCAGGAGTTAAGCAACAGACTGTTATGTCTTCATCTGTGGATGAATTTGTCACCACTTGAGGACTTCTTCTCAGGTGCCAATAAGACCTGTATTTATTTTAGTGGATGACCTTAAAGGTCATAATTTACCTAGTTACCTGCTTACTCCATACATGTGGAGAAGTATGATACCACTAATACGAGGTTGGCTGCTGTTGAGGGCCCCTGAGTAGGCTCAGCTGCCCTTGATATGCCTGATCTTGTTGGATATTTGGAGCACGTGTTCTTGAAGCATCATATTCCCAGCAAAACACAACAGCCAGTGTTGCTGTCTCTGCGAACAGAAAGACATGAACTAGTGGTACTGCTGCTTTGTTTTACATAGAGTTCTGGTCACCTACAACACACAAAGCAGGCTTCACCAGTCCTCTTCAGAGGAGCTCAAACCCGTATCTTTTAGATCCCAAAGAAGCATATCAACACAAGCCTACATGCGATCAGGCTGGAGAACGGAGAATAGGACATGTTCTTTTTCACTTTGTCTTATGGAAGACACAGAATTGAGGAGAGAAAAACCCTAGGCTACCTAAAGACAGCACAAGAAGAAATATGAATCAGCAAATAAGACATTAACAGGCAAGACACAGGTTTAATGTTCTGTTAAAGACCATAAATTTTAAGCTACTAAACCCACCTTCCTTTAGAAGAGACTTCTGAGCTCAGAACTCAGAAGGACAAAGGTTCTTTCCTCCATAGTGATGTAAGAATTTCATGCAGGCTGACTGCACATTCACTGCAGCCTGTTCTTGTTCCTAAGCCTAGAAATCCAAATGTTCCTTTTGACATGCGATAGTTTCAGCTCCTAAATCATCCACATGCCATACAAAAAAATCAAGACCTAAACCCCCCCCCTTCACTTAGATATCCATATTCTGCCTAAAATGTAGGCATCTAATCCTCACCACTTAACACTTAATGAATTAGACCACAGATTACTTGCTCAAGATCACACAGGAAGCCTATGTCAGTAACTGAAACACTGTCTTCTTGTGCTTGGTCTAGTGCTTTACCTGGCGCTGAATTTACTCACTAAAAGCAACACCAGAGAGTTCACTTATACTGATTCATCTATGCAAAACAGTGACTTATCACATTAGATTTATATACATGAGGAAGAACGCAACCATGCTTGTACTGCATCACTAATATATGTGACGGTGAAGGTTGACTTCTTAAAGGGAAATGAATATTCACTAAATTCCCCTTGAACACTGTGAGAATCACAGTTATTGTGCAGTCGGTGTTGAAAATTCCTGACTACAGTAACTGGAATGAAATCACCAAGCTAGCTTCATGAGACAACTAACACATTCTTCCTGCTCCTCACACCTGCCTGGTTGGTCGTGTCCTGGATCTTCAAATTTACTACTGTTAGCCAGTAATTGTCATTTTTTCTGAAGCTTGAGTTCTTGACTTATGTAAGAATAACTGGCTGGCAAGACTGACACAACAACAATGTTCCGGTAGCCAGAAAAAACACAGATGAATGAGCCTCCACCTCAAATGTTCCATGTGGCATGAAGGTAGCAGTATGAGAAAATTCTGCTTTCTATTTCAGCCAATTCAAAAAACACAAGGTTTCCTCAGATGATTGCCCCTCACTACAAGAAAGACATTGAGTTGCTGGAGCATGTGCAGAGAAGGATAGCAAGACTGGTGAGGGGTCTAGAGAACCAGTTTTAAGAGGAGCGGCTGAAGAAACTGGCACTGCTTAGTCTGGAGAAGAGGAGGCTGAGGGGGTATCTTATTGCTTTCTACTACTACCTGAAAGGAGGTCGTAGTGAGGCAGGTGTTGGTCTCTTCTCCCAGGTAACTAGCGATAGGACGAGAGGCAATGGCCTCAAGTTGCATCACGGGAGGTTTAGATTGGTTATTAGGAAAGATTTCCATAACGAAAGAGTGGTCAGACATTGGAACAGGCTGCCCAGGGAGGCGGTTGAGTCACCATCCCTGGAGGTGTTTAAAAAAAGTGTATATACAGCACTTCGGGATATAGTTCAGAAGGCATGGTGTTGTTGGGTGGATGGTTGGACTTGATGATCTTAGAGGTCTTTTCCAACCAATGATTCTATGATTCTATGAAAAAAGTACTAAAGAAGGCAAGGAGGAACATGAGCTAAATGTTGTGAATCATGCCTAAAATTTCCTCCTTTTAAGCACATGGCACACACATTTCTGAGGGAAACCTGAACTGAATGAATGGAATTTTGCCTGTAGTGCTCTAAAAGCACAGTGAACTTGTCTCTGTCTTCTCACCTAGTTTATAAGAAATCTAGGTTTGTGTTCTGCCTTTGCCAGCAGGATTTCCTGAAAGAATGTTCTAAACAGCGAGTTCAAAGCTTTTCTACAGAACTAATGCTCAGCTACTGCAAAACCCCTTCTTGAGGTCCCTTGGTGAATCCAGCTCTGTAGAAGTATTCTATCCAGCATCAGTAATTGAAATTCACAAATATTGCTTATCACTGATTAAGTGATGAACATAGAGTCATAAAATCAGAATCATGGAATCATAGAATGGTTTGGGTTGGAAGGGACCTTAGAGATCATCTAGTTCCAACCTGCTGCAACAGGCAGGGACACCTTCTCCTAGAGCAGGTTGCTCAATGCCCCATTCAACCCAGCCTTGAACATTTCCAGGGAGGGGGATCCACAATTCTGTGGGTAACCTGTTCCAGTGCCTCACCACTCTCATGGTAAAGAATTTCTTCCTGATATCTAATCTAAATCTACCCTCTTTCAGTTTAAAGCCGCTACCCCTTGTCCTGTCACTACATGCCCTCATAAAATGTCCCTCTCCACCTTCTGTGTAGGCCCTCTTTGAGTACTGGAAGGCTGCAATAAGGCCTCCCCACAGCCTTCTCCAGGCTGAACAACTCTGTCAGCCTTTCTTCACAGGAGGGGTGTTCCAGTCCTCTGATCATTTTTGTGGCCCTTCTCTGGACCTGTTCCAATGGCTCCATGTCTTACCTGTGCTGGGGGCTCCAGAGCTGGATGCAGGACTCCAGGTGGGGTCTCAGCAGAGCGGAGTAGAGGGGCAGAATTATCTTCCTTGACCTGCTGGCCATGCTTTTTTTGATGCAGCCCAGGATACAGCTGGCCTTCTGGGCTGTGAGCTCCGATTGCTGGGTCATGTTAAGTTTCTTGTCAGCCAAGACCCCCGAGTCCTTCTCCTCAGGGCTGCTCTCAATCCATTCTCTGCCCAGATATATCTGTTCTTGGATTCCCCCAACCTGTGTGCAGGACCTTGCACTTGGCCTTGTTGAACTTCATGAGGTTTGTACTGGCCCACCTCTCAAGTCTATCCCTCTGGATGGCATCCCTGCCTTTCAGCATGTCAACCTCACCATGCAGCTTGGTGTCATTGGCAAACTTGCAGAGGGTGCACTCAATCCCACTGTCCATGCCACTGACAAAGACGTTAAACAGCGCCGGTCCCAAAACTGACCCCGGAGGAATGCCACTCATCATTGGTCTCCACTTAGACATCAAGTTGTTGACTGCAACTCTTTGAGTGTGACCATCCAACCAATTCCTTATCTACCGCTTTTGACTAGAAAATGACAATTATTATGTATTTTAGCATAACACTTTTTTGTCCTTTGGAGTATGAAAGCACCTGTTTCTCTTTTAATAGCCATGTACTGAAAGCCTCAGATGGGCATATGTCTTACTAAAGAATTGTTATTGCACAGTGTGTCAGAACAACAAAGCATAAAGTAAAATTCTTAAGTAATTGCTCCGGTTGTTTTCCTTACCACTTGCCTAACCCCAGCCTCTTCTAAAAAAATAAGAGATAAAACCTTGTTCATTAATCTTCAGACTAAGTGTTTGGCACAGAAAAGTTGTACTAGAAACGTTTGAGTTTAGAAGCCTTGTCTTTGGTCTTACCTGGGAGTTGCTCTGTATGTTATTACTCACATATATATGCCCAAGAACAGCATTTAATTCTAGCATGTAATAAGAAAATAAACCTCCTGTTTATTTTTGTTCACCACTAATTAGATATAATGCTTTCCTCAACATTTTGCAAATCATAATTACATAAAATTAAGGAAATTGAGAGAATGTTCACAAGGAAGGCAAACACAAGATTCAGTGAGAGCCTTTCCTCTGTCAGGTAAATAAATTTCATCCATCTACACATCCAAACCAAATTTTCTCAAAATCAAGGGAAAGGTTCCCATTGGCCTCAGTGGCTGCTGGATCAGGCCCAGCCTATTCCCATTAAAGTCAGCTCAGGACTTGAGCTAGATCATGATGTAACTGAATTAATTAACATTAAATTATGAGAAACTACTCTCCATTACTACAAATTACTTGTAAGATAGCCAAGCTTTACTAGTATTAATGATTTCAGCAGTGTTAGCTGAGAGTTTCATTCCAGAAATATTAGTAATTACAACTTTAGGACAAAGTTTGGGCTTTCAGATTCCTGTTGCCATTTTACAGTAACAGATATGTAAAAGCATAGGTGCCACCTCATTACGCTAGTTACCACCAGCTTGAGTTGTGCAGAATCAAATACACCATTGTGACTCTTCTCCTGGACTATGCACTTTATTGTGTTGGACTGTCACAAGGATCCTGTTCCTCGGGAATTTTGCATGGCCTGAAAGTCTTCTGCTGTGAACTTTTAGGCTGTTTGGATTCAGTGCTCTGATTTAATATATATGAGACCTTCAAGCTGGGAAGTTGATGTTAGGTCTGTACTTCTGGCTCAAGCCCAGCTGTCTACATTTGGAAATGTAATAGATGTTGGAACACACTTTTCTGGAATGGAAAGTCAAGAAAATGCATAATCAAGAGGGCACCATAGATAAAGAGGTACAAAAACCTGTTTGTCACCCTCCTCCCACAATGGCGAAGAGCCTTCTACAGCTGCTAATTAGAAAATTAGAACACCGCAAATGGATTATATTTTACTGGCAGCATAGCTTCTTCCCCCCAGTGTTTTAAAGTACTTTTTGAATTGTTTGCTGTCAGCAAAACAAGTGCGCTACCTGCGATCCTATAGACAACAAAGCCCAGCAGCAGGATTTCAGTCAGGTGATGTCACCCAGGTAAAATTGTACTGACAAGCTTTTAATTAAAGTTTTCCCACACATCTTTCTGCTGGTCCCCAGGAGCTATTATTCATTATGTGCCGACTGTCAGCCAATTGTGAGTTGGGAGGGAAGTGTTTTATTTTCAAAGCTCTTGCTGACAGCTAGAGAACACTTTGTTATACAATCTGTTTACTTTTTTCACACACACAATCTTGCTAAAGGGGAAATGGTCATGCAGTAGTGTTTACAGTTTATGGCAATAATTAAATGCATCTGGCAGAGCAGTAGCTGAAAGGAGGTCGGTGTGGGTGTGGGTGAAAAGCCATAAAATTCCTCCTATAAACAGTCACTCTCACCTTGTGAAGCCCCTAGCGTTTTAAGACAAGGTTTTTTTGGGAAAGGGCAGGTCCAAACAGGTGCACAGATTCTGAAGTGGGAGTATTTGGACTAGCCATGTGGTACTTGACGCTAAGAAACACTGTCCAGGAATCAGGGTAACACATCTGTGACTAGAAGAGTTTGAAGTGGTTATAAAACAGCTGCTTGCCCTTTGCATTGTTAAATCCCAAAGTACTTACCTCTATATATGAAGAAATGTACAATGAGAAACAACTTGCCACCAGATGAAAGCACAAGGCGGTGTGGTGTCCTGTTTCATCAATTGGCCAGTATTTGACTCTTAATATTTACAAAGAAACAGCCCTTTCAAAATTTTTAATGGCTTACAATAAAATCCTTTTTATCTGTTGACCAGTGATGATAAATACTTATTTAGCTTTATGAAGAACTTTTAAATCATGGTAAAATGTTCTAAGCAATAATCACTGCCTCACCTTAAGTATCTAATACTTCTGTTTATTAAGAGTAACAGAAAGTCAACAAGTATTCTCAAAGCCTTATTAGATTAATTAAAACTAGTGAAATATTCACATACAGAGGTAAAAATGAAACTGTGTGCCACTTGCTGCCAGGCCACTTGCAATTCAGTGGAATCACTTCCACCACAAAACAAAGAGACTGGAAAGTAAATTAACTGATGACTATTTGGATACCATCTTTTACTGGTATTATTATAAATTACTGTGTCCACTGCTAATAAATGAAAATTTTTCACTGCTTTTAAGTGCCTTTAAATTACTACATTCTCAGGAAATCATTTTCTTAGACGGAAAAAAGTTATGGAAATCAAGGAATGGTTTCTTTAAACTGAGCTGTTTCTGCAGTTATTGAGCATTAAAGAGTGGGCCTTAGTTGTCTGTAGACTAGGATGGGAGTCATTTGCTGTAGACAATGCAATATGCTTACCTTAAAAAGTCTTTTCAGTTTGGTTATCATAAAAAGTCTTTAGCCTTCTAGCATATGAATACATCAGTAGAAGGTTTCATTAATGGAAAGGAAAACATCAAAAATTCTAATTGCAAATACCAGTTATAGGTGTCACTTTGTAGATTGTGCTTTCCCATTATTACTGTATTTTTTTCTTCTCTAATGAAAGAACCATTTTATTATTTCTTTATTTTACTGGATGATAGGAGCAAGAAGATATTTTTAAATATTTTTGTCTCAGTCACAGACAGGAAATAGATGCTAAGATACTAGACAGTTACATTCAAATTAACATATTTGTGATCATACTGTTTTCATCTTCCCAAGCTTAACAAAACCAACATACTATGAATAATGTAAGAAGTTTATGTTAATCTTTACTTTAAGATCAATGTTATAAGGGAGCATTATTACTTTAGGATCAGCATTATAAACATGAACAGTAAGATTTATCAGAGATTTCAGAAATCAAAGTATAGAGATTAGGAAATTTGCCTCAGATTTATGGGGCAGAAAAAGTGATGAAGCTCTTGCTTCGCAGTTCAAAGCTGCCCATGCCATTTAGTCAATGACTATTGTATCCAAAACATACGGAGCAATAAGCAAAATCCTAGGCTCCTCACTGATAAGAGGAAAAGGACTCATCAGCCAGCCATGACCAGTTCACTCTTTTCTATCCCATGTTTTCTACCCCAGAGAGGTTGGGGGAGCTGCAAGGCAAAAGAGCGAAATATCTTCAGACAGAGCAGGTACTTGAATCCAGCAGGGATCATTCCTTCAGGCTCAGCACTGTGCTAATGTGATTGCATATCTTCCTGCTGGAGCTAGTCCACATCTAGCTGATCTGAAGTGATAGGAAGCAACTGTCTGCAACTGACTTCCCAGCTCCCTCCCCAGCAATGCGCCTTCCTTTGTGATCCTGGGCTCAGGACTTTCATCTGACAAATGCAAGAGACAAGGAGAACCACTGGCTCAACTCCCATCAATCATCACATGCAAAAAGAAAAGGCTAGTCAAAAATACTCTGTAAAAGTCGAGGTGGAGAGGTGCTCACAGGCTGATACATTCTGATGTTACCAGAAAGTTGCAGAGAACTCATTTTATGGAAAATAGGATTTTTCAGATGAACCTGATAAAGATTCTTTAGAAAAACTCAGATCTGTCTGTTAAGGTTTGATTGTATTGTGTGTGCACATGTGGTTGGACTTTTATCAGGCACTGGACAGTAGGTAAGGCAAAACAACACAAGACAATACCGCCTGACACCCAGCACACATGTACTGGTGAACCAATGTTGAAGCATGTATCACAGCCTCTTCGTTGCTACTGATGTGTGGTTCAGTTAAAGCAGCGAGGACTACTGGTGCAACAAAAATGCAGTCATGCTGAGTAGCGTATGAGAGAGAGATAAAAAAGTATTAGCAACATGCCATATTAGTGGAGAAAATATTAAACTGTCTACAAGCAAGTTCAGGTGGCATTCACCATCTAACTAACCTATTTTTAGCAGTGTGCTGAGAGCATCTATTTTTTGCCCAACACAATTTGATATTATCATTAAAGGTCTGAAAGGAAGCTAAAATAGGAGGGCAGCACAAAAAGACATAGACTTAAGTAAATGAGAAAGACAGGTCAGTTATGCAACCCATTGCATTTCATGTTAAGGAATGTAATAGACATTTGCTCTTGAAACAAAATGATTGAGGTTTAATAATAACCAGATGAGTACGAACTGCCCTTCTTCTTCCAGGATACATGACCATTTAAATATCCTTTTATATCCTGGACTCCCAGTAGCCCACTGTCACCCATTACTTCCCATATTTGCTGCTGCTTTCAGACCCTGGCCCCTATTTTCTAAACAGTGCTTAAGTTGGGTGAAGAAAGTGAAAAACCCAGACATGTTTTATGGGGTATTCTTCACATACTGTAAGCACTTACAAAAGGATATCTCCTAGACTTCTGCTCAAAATGGTCTGATTAGAGTACAAAACAGATCTACATCTGAAAAAAAACCCAACAAAAAAACAACCAAGAAACTTTGAGAGTTTTGCCTACCTTCCCCAGTCTCCCCTCTCACCTTTCATATCCAGATAGGATCTGAATAGCCACCAGAGAAACCAACCATGCTTCTTCATTGCACATGATATCCCCTCTGGCTATATAACATATCTCTGGCCTAATGAAGGGAGAGCTACTTTCTGTCTTGATTATACCCAGTACAGACATTAATTTTTTTTAATCTTTAGCTGCTAAAAAATAGTGGGTTTTATCAGAGTCAGTATATGGTATGATTACTGCTATATCAAATAAAGTTACTTAGCATGACAGCAAACATAACTTGACAATGGACTGCACCTTGGCTTTCTGCCATCCACTGGACCGCTATTTGTTGTCTAAGAAAGTAAATAGTAAAATCTATTTTCTGCTCTATGTATCTTCCTTGACAAAATAGTGCCTTTCAATACACTTCCCATTCAGCTCTTGCCATTCATCTGGACTGGCAAGCTGTCTTCCTCCTGCAACGTGTTTTAGATGATTTGGAGTTACCAAGAAGCACTTCTCTAATTCTAAAATGAGATTTACAATACAGTCCCTCTGGAAACAGACAGTGCCCTGCAGGGCTCTTGCCCCAGGCAGCTGAGAAAGCACATGAACATACCGTAAAAGCTTCTGTTTGAACAACTCTCCTTTCCTCACCTTCAGCCAGGTTATTTCCCCTAGTAAAAGGTAGATCAGACTGGCAGATATCTTGCCTGTCTTTCTCTCCCTTTCTTTTTTTCCCTGTGTTTATATTTTCAGTGAACTGATGCGTTACGAAACATGTCCATTATATTTCACATTAGTCAGTGCAGGAAATTGCTCTGCTTGTGGTCTCTGTCTCTCGTTTCTCTATTCATGTGCTGCAGTATGAATTTACCTTAATTTCCAACTTGTTACAGTGCAACATCTGTTATAGGGTGTTGTGTGTGTTGGGGTTTTTTTTAAAGCAGAGAAGAAGAAAAGATATAGCAGGTCTCTCAGTTACACACATCATTCTTGTCCTTGTTCTTTCTCTACTTCTATAACACTATGAATGAAACAAGCATTAAGGATAGGAGGCAAACTGCACGAGGAAACCCACGCACAGAATTACATTGACAGCCTGAAGATGTGCACCATGACTGTCCACATGTGTTGTAACTATGAGTTCACTCATAGTTCGTGTCTTTGCAATGCAGTGCAAACAGGAGTTGATAGCTCCCATGATAATATTGCTCTTCCCACACTCTTCAGTTTGGGTCTCACTGTCCTTAGCTGCCCATAAGGCAGGCTCTGCTCTGGTCCAGCTGAATATTCAATCTTCCCATACCTCCTTCTCTTCATGTTAACAGTGTGGATGGCAGGCGAAATGAGCACAAATATCTGAAGTGCTCAGATCAGGAAGTGAACAGATGAAAACACTAGGAAGGCAACACCTTGTCAGACCAAAAATCCCTGTAATCCTTTCTCTGATGATACCTGTCAGTGTATGCCTCCAGAACAGTTAGGAAACAGGACAAACTTGTCCTGATGTTTCTTCTGGATAATCTGTCATCCGTCAGTGCCAACTCCAACTTCTAAGCCAGAAATAGCATTTTCATATTTATAAATTTTTCTGCCATTAGTTTGTCCAATTAGTTTTTATCTCAAGTTAATTTCTAATATTCAAAACATCATTTTGGCAGGAGATTCCATGACTAACATACATTATAAGAAAAACTGCCTTCCTTGTTTGGGACTTGCCAAGGACTTGTTCCATTTGATGGCTTCAAAGTTATTGCAACGGAAGAAACAGTGCTAACTATTCTTCTCATCTTTTGTCATGAAATATAGAGACCTACGTCACATCTCTCCTATGACATCTCCTTTACAAAATATCTCAGTCACAGGAGATACTTACTTGCATGCGAATCTTTCCATACCTCTGATCGTCACTATTTTCCTTTGACTTTCCCAGATCCTGTGCTCCTTTCAAAGTTGATATGTCAGTTCTACATCCAATATTCATGGTGCAGATGCAGAAATTAGGCAGCACAACATCATCATCTTCTATTATGAGCTCCATTTCTCAACATATTTCATAATAATTTATTTCCTTTTTCGACTAGTGTTGAGCATAGTTTTCATGGAACGACAGTTAGGAGTGTCCCCTTATACACATCACTCCAAATTTATCTACCCCAAATTTCACTTGCCGTTTGGTCTGTTGCTCACTCATCGTCATGATGTCCATGTGCAGCACATTTGTCATTTTTATAACCTTGATTAATTTAGTGACACCAGTGAATTTCTTCACCTCGTTTTTCACTTTCTTCTTAAATCATTCATGAGTATTGTGAACAGCACATGTATGACACAGACCCATGTGAGACTCCACTGGTGGTCTCCTTAAACTGTGAAAATTTATTTCTACGTGATTTTTCTCATACAAATTTTTTTAACCATGTGAGAAGATTTTCTTCTATCTTATGGCAAGTCAGTTCAAGAAATTGTGGAGAAGAAACTCCTAACAGAAGTATTTTTGGAAAACCAAACAGCTACATCTATTATCTTCCTTATCCACATACTTGTTGACTTCTTCAAAGAAGTAATAAGTTTATTAAGTTCATTAATTGATCAGAATACTTTTCACAACAACTTGATGATTCTTTCCTAACTTATTATAGTCCTTACTATATTTATCCTTAATCCACATTGAATCTAGTTCTATCCTTTATTGTAGTTTCTAACAATTTTCTGGGTACATACATAAGTTACAGACTTCTGTTTGTCCCTGAATTATCTTCTAAAAAACTGCTTCTGAAGTACGTGTTACAAGGGAAATTATATGCTACAGTCAATACTTCAGCTAGTTCATCCAATGCAGCCTGAAGAATCTGAGAGGCAGGTGAACATGAACTGGTTTTGACAATTTTCAGAATGCAGTTTATTGGTTTATTTCTGATCTGCTTTTACTTACATGTTTATTTTGAGACAGATCCTCTGAGTTGCACCCAAACATGGGAATTATTCTGTCTGAACCTCCCAAAACTTTTGTTATGAAACACCTTTTTAAAAGATATTTATTTTTTTACTACAAAATCATATTCTCTGAGCTCCCTTCAGATCTCCTTGTGGGCTTTCTACTCCTGATATATTTGAAAATTGAATAGTACTTTTTATGCCTTTTGTGAATTATTTCCCAGTCTCTTTCTTGCCTTTTTTTCTGTACGTTCAAATCAATAGTTATCCAGATGTTCTGTTTTATTTTTCTCCTTTAGATAAGATATCAAGATTTGGCTCTGCTGCACTGCGGAGGCACAGCAGCCTGTGGAAACACATTTCTTGGATTCCAAATTCTTGGATACCATAGGGGATGCAAACTAAGAGATGAGAACTCCATGGATTTCTTGACATGTCTTTTGAGAGCCGCGGCTTAAATGTGAAAAACACCAGTGAACATGTGCAGCATGAAATCTCACCGTACTTCATATATCTGAAAAGTG
The DNA here is from genome assembly GCF_030867145.1 of Opisthocomus hoazin. Taxonomy (NCBI): domain Eukaryota; kingdom Metazoa; phylum Chordata; class Aves; order Opisthocomiformes; family Opisthocomidae; genus Opisthocomus; species Opisthocomus hoazin. The sequence goes on along the minus strand of NC_134416.1, from coordinate 73,660,118 downwards.
GAATCATATATAAGAAATACTACAGTATGTAAGAAATAATATAGAATCAGCAGCAAAGAGCATTATTCAAACCTCTGAATTTAAGCCAACTGACATTTGTTGGCTCTGCTTAGAAAGCCTCTATCTTACCAAACATAGAAGTTAAACTGTGTTGACAAGTATACAATCATATATGAACAGATTTCAGCCACTGATGGAAAATACGCTGCACCTTGTGGTCATAGGTTTCTTGGTTTCCAGCCAATGTTCGTGCTTAACACAAGTACAGGCTCCACAGTTTGCCCGTAATACTTCAAAGCACCATCCACGGAGTCAAAAGGTAAATCCAATTCCTTCTAAAATACTAGGTTCCTGGTATTTTTCACTGTATCATGCAGGAACCATGAATGTTAGTGGATGCAAGTGAATTCTTTTTAAATATTATTCTAACAAAAATCTGAAAATAGATGTAGAAATTAGTCTGATCATAAATAAGCAATTTTACAGAGCAAACTCACGAGCTAGTTGAAATTTACCTAAACAAAAGAAAACCCACAACCGCCAGAAAAAAAAAACCAACAGAAAATGAAATCCCTAGATAGACACACCAACAAACAAGTGAACATAGAATCTCTTCCATCACAATTAGCAAAGCAAAAAATCATTTTTGTATTCTGTACAAAAAGTGGTTTGCTTCCACCATCTGTCTAGCCAAGCTATTGAGCAAAACCTGAAGTGGATGAGGTTGTTACGTATTAAAACATTCTTTGCCTTCTTGAGACTTGGCACCATATAAGGAGCACATTTTAAGTTCCCAGAAAAATTGTTTCTTCCAACCAATGCTCAGATTTACTACACATAATAGAGTCCATATTCAAATGTATAAAAATAATCAAAACAAATGCTCATACAGTCTTTAATTCTGTAAAAATCAGTTTGGACCAAATAACACATTGAAATAACAAGTGCACCAGTCAGTGAAACACTTTACAGGGAACAAAATATAGGTACTTTGTTTCATCGGAGAACTGCCATAATCATATGACAGTTATACTATAAGTTATGGGTAAGGAGAGAGGACAGTGCATTAGATTAATACTTTGCCTTTTTAATCTATTAATCTACCACCTTTGGGACATGATTTTAAGCCCACTGCAGAACAAAGTGACTGAAAATCATTCCATTCTGACAGCTTTAAAAGATCACAAGTGAAATGTGTTAAGAAGGTCTCAACCCAGTTGATACTGAACAGGAGCAGTCATCTCAGAAGACACCCAGCTTTGGTCCTTTTTCAGCATTCTTACCAAAACAGATAGCTTTATTACAGCAAGGGGTATTTCATACTATACTGGAGGTAAAATGATTGAAATACATGCTAAGGCAACCCAAGATAGTTCACTGTCAAAGAATATTACATGTTCACTAGTCATATATAAAAAGTTAGGAAAATATTTTCCCTACTGATGCTGGTATGAAAAGGGCAGAAGGATACAGTGTAAAAGCAAAACATTTGATTGTTTTTTAACTTTTTAGAATGGATAAAAAAATTATAATCTGAAAGGCAGAAAGAAGCTAGGTAAACTGTTCTGCAACATTAGTGCACTACTTCAGATTATAACTGCAAATTCTCTAGCTGGTCTTTTCTAACTGCAATAAGTTTGTTTTAAAAACATTTTTTCAAAGATGCAAAATATTCCAGCAACTGCTGTGGTTTCTTTTCTCTCACTACTAAATGTGAGTTAAGACAAATAACAGCTTTAGTACATTTCCTGCTGGCAAATTCCTAATTAAATAGTTTATTAGTAGATTATCTAACCTTCATTTAATGAGGCCCTCCAGATGTTGTATCTTAAGTGAAGCAAAAAGGAAAACAGCAGAAAGCTAAGCATAACATAATTGGCTATGGTCAGCTTGGAAAAGACTGCATTCTCATGTTACCATTACTGTAATAACATATGATTTTCTCTAGAAATTGTCAACAAGTGATGACCTACAGAAAATCCTTTAATTATCTCCAGTTATAAATTTAAAAATATTCTTCTGTATTTGTGTCACTTCTATTTAACATTGGTCTTCTCCCCACCACTTATGTGCAGCTGTTTCTAACACTTTGAGATTCCAGCATGCACTTTTCTGCTCTCTTCATGACACTTTCATTGTTATGATGAAGTTTCTTCTATTTGTTGCTTTGAAAGAACAGTGTCCAATACAGATTCATATTTCCTTTCTTTAATAGTTAGACATAAAAATTGTCTCAAATCATTCTAGTCAGGATTTTTCATAGGATGATAATTGATCAGAAATAAGATATTTAAGATTTAAGTAGAACAAACTGAATTTTCGTACAGGATAAGAAACACCCTATGATGATAAATGACTATTAAAAAATCTAAATTTAAGCCACTGCCTGCATAAGCATGATGAGAAGCATTTGAAACAGAATAATTTAATTTTTTTTTCTGTAATCATATTGAATCCTATGGGAAAAGTAACGAATTTTCTTCTGTAGAAAAATGGAGATGATTCATTTATATTTTCAGTGCTTATTAGCAATTTAAAGTTAGTCATGTGACACTTCTTTGAAGAGTTCAACAATAGAATGTAGATAAAGGAAGATAAACATATTTTCCATGAGCGTCCAACAGATTTTCAAAGAAACTATGTAGTCATGGGATAGAAGGAAATATAGCATGAATAAATACTGTACTGCTGTGCTGGAAACAGAGGGTAGTAAATGATGGTCATTTCTTATGATGGAAGGAGGTTGTCCAAAGGAGTGAGGTGCCCTAGGGTTCATGTTTTTCATGTCCCTGGAAGCAGGATAACTAGGTGACAAATTTTCTGACGACACTATTAAGGATAGTAAACCAAGGGACAACTCTTAAGAACACCAAAAGGGTCTCACATAATTCAGGGTCTGGGCAATAAAACAACAGGTGAAATTTAATTTTCATAAACCTCAGCTGATGCCTATGGAAAAAGAAGTCCCATACTTCCATATAAGGGGATGGTATCTGAGCTGTCAATGAAGTATGAGGTCTTGGAGTTATGATGGAAAATTCCACGAAGACATGAACTTGATGCATTTTGGAAGTCAAAAAAGCAAATTAACCACTAGGAATTAGAAAGAAAAGAGTGTATTATTACATCATTTAGTAAACAGACGGCTGACTCACATCTTGAATAGCACAAGCCCTGGTCCCATCATCTCCAGGAGGACATCATTGCATTAGGAAAGGTTCAGAGGGGGGTAAGAACAACCAAAAATATGGATCATTAAGGAAGCACTTCTATTTCTTCAATTTAGAAAATAAACAATTACAGGGTGGTATGATAAAATCATCTGTAGGATGGAAATGGTGGGCAGGAGTGGCCAGTTCACTGTCACTCGTGGTATCATAGCTAAAGGTATAAAATGTTGCTGGAAAGAGGAAGGTTCAAAGCAAAGGAAAGAGGGTGATCTTTCCTAAAACAATGTAGTTAGAGTGGGATGCCTTGCCTTTGCTTGCGAAATGATGTACATGCTGAAATCTTATATATGTTCAACAGAAGCCTGTGTAAGGCTGTGTTAGAGAAATACATTGAAGCTATTAAATACACAGGAATCACAGCTGTGTGAGGAACTCTCAGATCACTGAATGGTGGTGAAGCTCTCTTTCCTTTTCTTTTAGAAAAGATTCCTTTCTTTTCTTTTACAATAACACAAAATAATAAAACACATTCCTTTGAGAGTATTTTTCCTCTTTCTTTTATATAATTCTGTATTTTTTTTCCCCTCTTTTTCCTTCAAAGTTCATGAAGGTACAGAGAAGATTGTATAATTTTGTTATTGCTTTGCCTATTAGCAATTATTCTGATCCTGAAAAAGTTCCACAGTTAAAAAGGAAAAAAAAAAAACTCAAACTTTGAAAAGAAATTTCTAGTATTTTCTTTATTTTAACAAAAAAGGAAATAACAAAGGAGAAATAAAAACATTTCAGCAGTAAAATTTTCCAGAGAAATACAATAGAAATTGGAAATCTAAATACAGTAATAACATGTTAATTTCAAGTTTCCCATTAAAATTTTCAAGTGAAATGTAAGGAATGCTTTCTCATAAAAGTTATTTCTACATGAAGATTAATTTTATAGCAGGATACACTTGCATTTGATGAGTTAATATTTGAACAAAAATCCCAGGAAAATTTAATATTTTGCCATCTTTCTGCACAGTTTTTCCATACAGTTTATACGTATTTGCCTATTTTTTTGTACCTATTTTTCCCTGTTCTGCAAAAACTGATGCAGTTGGATTCTCCATTATTGTTAAGGTTTATATAGCCTTACATATGTACATTCTATGACAAACATATTTCTCAAATACCATAGTAAATAGATAATGACATTTAAAAGAATTCTATTTTTGCTACACCATTTGTGAAACACCAAAACAAAGCAATCCTGCACTCTTTCGAAACTGACAGTATGCACAAATACCAGCAATGGTCTTTTGGGCCATGACAACATATAGGGGGGAACAATGAGGGAAATAGTAGACTAAAAAGGCAAAACTTTAACTCATTCTGACCTTTTGCATCATGGAGTTGCACTTGTTCCTTTGATCGTCGGCCTTGCTGAACTCAGGCTAGAATGATGCCTGGGTTTCATCCAGGTATTTATTTCTTCTAAGAAAGTTAGCAAGCAGCATGTTTAGCTGAGTATTGTAAAACCTAGTGTTAACATTTATGACCTGACTGTATCACATTATCATCAGATAATTTAATATAATGTTAAATAAGGCCACGTAGAGAGCAAAGGCTGCACAGGAAACTACTCAGAACATTTCTCCATGCCACTTTCAGAGAGTTCTCTAAGAGTGAACCATCTGCAAGCAGATCATGACTGACTGGTTTTCTAGCTATCTGGCACTTCTCAATGAACAGTCATACTGATGTATTTGATCTATGAATTGTGCTGAGATTGACTATTTGATGCAATACTCATAACAACCATTTTTCTGTTTGTTAATAAAGCTTAGTGACAGGTCACACACACGACATGGTCTTGTTTCTGTACCCTAATTGGATTATCTAATCTAGCCAGATTCTTTCTACCTCCATCAAAAATAAACTGAGTTTTATTTCAATAATAAATTAATCCTGACTGCACTCCTCTAATTATAGTGAATGCTTACAGTAATAAAAATTAACTCAAAGTGGTGTTTATGCAGCATGACTATATAAGATGCAACACATTCAAACTGCCATCTGAAATTTTTGAAAAATATTTGTGAATTTTTTTCTTAAATTGTCAGTTAATACCAGTGTGGATGATTTCCATCAACAAATAATAGACTAGTCTGAGCAATGAGGATGCAGGAGGCATTTGTGAGTTAGTAAGGAGAAGACATTTAACCAAGCTTTTACAAAACTGACCTTGCAACATAGAATCATTTAGGTTGGAAAAAACCTTTAAGGTCATCGAGTCCAACCACAAACCTGACACTGCCAAGTCTGTCACTAAACCATCTCCTTATAAGTGCCACATCTACACATCTTTAAATGCCTCCAGGGATGGTGACTCAACCACTTCCCTAGGCAGCCTGCTCCAATGCTTGGAAATCCATTTGGTGAAGAAATTTTTCCTAATATCCAGTCTGAACCTCCCCTGGTGCAACATGAGGCCATTTCCTCTCGCCCTATCACCTGTTACTTGGTAGAACAGACCACCACCCACCTCACTACAACTGCCTTTCAGGTAGTTCTATAGAGCGATAAGGCCTCCCCTCAGCCTCCTTTTCTCCAGACTATGAATGAATGTACTGAAGCTCCAGGACTCTTGGGAAGCAGATCATTCATACTAGGTGGGACTCTGTTCTTATAGAAAATGTGTGAATAAGGTGAAATTATTTATAATTCAGGCAAACTATCACTGAAGCCTGAATCCACAACAATCTGCAGTGTATGTCTGAAAAACACACAGTAAAACTCTGTGGGTACCAAGGTGGTTAATGGACCTTGGCCAGTGGCTTAGAAACATGTTATCCAGAGAAGTGCAAATATCCCAGGACAAAGATCCTTTGCAAAACCAGTACTCAGCATGTGACAAGTTGCTTTTTCTCTAAGGACAACCACTTAGAGCTGTTAAGAGGTTCAGATACAGCTGTCTGGACTTCTTTGAAATCAAATAGTCTTTAAACAATTTCCCCCTCTGTATCAAAGTTTGCAAAAATATATCATGCTTTCCTCATTTGATATCTCTATGAGTTATTTGAGACAAGATCCTGGTGAAATGTGAAAAGGTGACAACAAATTCCCATGCTAGGTGTCAGCAGTATAAATTAGATCTATTTGTGCTTCTACGGCTTACTTAGTTGTGCCAATTTAAATGGTATGCTTCTATTCTAGAGTATAAGTAAACACTAATGAACTGCTCCAAGGAATATACATGTTAGAAATCCTCACTTGGTACAGAAATGTAGTAATGACCAACACTGAACTATAGTCAAATCTCACATTGTCTGCAGAAAAACCTGTGCAGAAAGCTAAGCTCTTCAGCATGACTCAAAGACTAACATCTGCAGGTAAGCCAAGCTAAAAAGCAAATCCAATGTAAAAAGCCATGGACAGAGTCTGCTCTTCCATCTCACTCCTTTTAGGCGATGTAGGTCAAACCCAGAGCCTTATATTGCACTTTGCAGCAGAAGCATGGCCGAGTTCATGGTGGAACCCCACTCTCTCAAATTATGTTTAATATGTGATTCAAAGCCATCCGTGCAATGCATTGCACAAAATCCTGTGGAGATGGTATCTCAGTGTGACAAAGGGATGGATTATTATAGCAGGGTCCGTATCTAAGAGAGGCAGTAGCAATCTTCTGAGAAATCACAAAGGACAAAAAGAAATCTGTGGAAATCAGATCAGCCTGTTTATTTGACCTGTGGAGGCATGGGCCTTTTCTACATGACAAAACACACTCTAATTTAGTTGGAAATGTATTTATTTAAATTATGTTATTTGCAAATATTCTGTAGGATTACCATGAAAGTAATGAGGTTATGTTATTACAAGATATCTCTCATAACACTATGCTATTAAAAATTTTACTACTTTGTGTAGATTACAAAGCAGCAAGTAGTGGAACATATCTAAAATACTACAGTTCTCCTGCAGATGAAATACTGACTGAAATACAAAAGGTACAGTAGCCTTTATTCCAGTAGTCTGATTACCCACAAGTATGACGTGCAACAGATCAACAGCAGGAAGGATTACTTGGAACAGAAAGAACTACGCTTTTATCAATCATTTCTTTTAAAAACACAGAGCAGTGTATTAAAGTCACATTTTATGAATGTGTGTGCTGACTAAATTCCTGTTCAAAATTTTGTATTTTTCTTTGACCTGAGTATTTGATGGGCACACATAGTTCAGTTACTTATAAAAACAAAATACCAGAAAATAATCCAAGAAGAAAATCTCTGTCAAACTCAGATTCATATTATTATTTTAGCTTGTACCTATGAATTATGTCAGTTGACTTATACTTTAATTCATTTTAAAGAAAATTACCAAGAACTAAGACTAAAAGACAACAAGAAGATTAAAATGAAAGTCATATATTAACTAGATCCTCACTGTGAAAGACTCTAAGCCTAACAGTGAAAACTGAAAATTTTACTCATGAACCAAATATTTTATATGTGTGAAAAACAAAAAACTAATGTGGAGGCCAGGAACTGGGAGGTTTCTTGCACTGGTTTACAAACCACAGAATATACATAAAACCTCAGCAAGCATCAGAAGTTTTTAATGACAAAGTTTAACACTGAAAACAATGGCAGATAGTCCTAAGCATATTTTCTCTTTGAAAATATACATATGGGTCTTCATTTATACTTTAGTATCGTACCTTGAGCATGCCACCGGTTTTAAAGCTCCTACTAGGCCTCTAAAATTTTCTTCACAACCACAAGATTTCGAATCTTTGTGGTAAAACTGCAAGCACCTGTATAAAACCAAAAGGTCTTTTAAAGTCAGGACTTGTATTTACACATATTTTGTATTTGTACTATTTAAACATAAATGATTGTTGCATTTAGACAAACAACAGCCACTTTTTAGATCAGGTAAAATTTAAAATGCCAAGATAAGACAAGATAGAAGTAAAGATCCTCATAAAACTCTACCTACATGCACATCAGTGCTGCCCTCCAGTACGTTGCCTGTGTAAATCTGCAGAAACGCTGCTCTGACTCCTTCAGCAGCCTGTCTTCACAACTCCTGCAAGGCCCTGCTCTCTGTGTGCTCCCTGCTCATCTCAGCAGTGGACAAACTCCTTGCTGTCCTCCAAACACTCAGCCGGTGAGGCTGTCCCATTCATGGCTCACCAGGGAAAGGGCAGCCTCCGGCCAGCTCCTTCTGCGGGAAACATGACACAGTAGCATCCACAAGTAAAGCAAATACCATCAGTCATAGAGAGCCAGGAAAAAAAAAAAAACAAAACCACAAAACAAAAACCACTCTTCTAGTAGGTTTCTCAAATGGTAAGAAAAACACAAAACCACAAAACAAAAACCACTCTTCTAGTAGGTTTCTCAAATGGTAAGAAAAACACAGTACTTCATTTCCCAAATGGTAATACACGTGACTTCCTTTAGCCCCAAGTGTTTTTTCTGAATTTGACATTGCCCCCCTGCTTTGCCAAGAAGAAAGCTACCCCATCTCAAGTATAGTAAAATTGTTCTTAGCTAAAACAAAGCACTTAAGTAACTGTGGCAAATCTATACACACATTTCAAAAATAAGTGTGATGGAGATGCCATGTTTTTTCTGAAAAGACATCCTTCAGCCATGCCAGTTGTTCAAGGCATAAACACCTATGCTTTTCTGCCTCTTAGTTTTATAAATATGGTTCCTCTTACATCAGGCAGAATAGTAACATCAGACTTTCACATACAGGTCATTAAAGATGAAATATTAATCTAGAATCTTAATGTAGTTTTAGAATTCAGAAGAAATATTTTTAAAATAAAGTAGATCTTAAAAAACTCTCCTGAATGTGTATCTGTCAGTTGTCTTAAAAATCAGAATCAGTATTAGCTTGCATTGAAATAAATCAAACTGAAATAACTAGAGGTGATGATAGCCTAGAATTATTCATTGCATTAAGCATGTGTCCCTAAATTTCTATTAGATTCCATTTAAATACCATCAAATAAAGATGAAGGAAGTAGTATTTGATTAATAGTTTCATTTAAACAGTAACAGTAAGTTTTATTTTCCTACTGTGAGATAAGCTGATGTAGACTTCTTTGTATGTTGCACAGAAATATTACATCCTGCACAACTTTCATGGAAAGGTTTTAGGTTACATACAGTTCACCTTATATTTTCAAAGATATCATGGACATCTCAGAAATTTATTCGTATATAACTCAAATTCTTTCTCTGTTATTCATACCTTGCTCCTCTACTGCTTAATTACATCATTATAATCAAGCTTTTTATTACTTAATATATAGAAAATCACGAGTGAATAATGAATACTTTGGGGTAATTCGTTAGCTCCTTTGTATTAAAAAAAAGCTACAGTTGAGACCCCAAGACTCTAATTCCGAAATAATGAAACTCTCATTTGTGGAAAATTCACTCTAATCAACCTACCAATATCCTTACAGTTTTTTCCAAAATTAAAATGAATGTAGTAGCTGGCCTTATACCTCTATGCTTAATTTAGAGTTTATGGCATTCAGTCTGAGAAAATTTTGTCACGGTGACGAAATTTTCCATTAATTGAAACAAAAGTGCCATCCCTTCAGACATGAGTCCTTACAGATATCTCTATAAGCACATACAACAGCTTCCTATCACAAGGTAGTAGCCCTTTGTAAACTTAGATGCCAAAAGTTAGGCTCCTAAATCCACAGTAAGAACGCTACTGCTTTGTGGCTATGCCTGCAAACCAGACTGTGATCAATCTCCTTCTCTGGAGATATTAGAAACCTGCCTGGATGAGGTCCTGTGCAGCCTGTTGTAGGTGACCCTGCTTTGGCAGGAGGGTTGGACTAGATGATCCCCAGAGGTCCCTTCCAACCCCTATCATTCTGTGATTCTGTAATGCTATCTCACCTGCTTACTTACATTTTTTTTGTCTTATCCATGTGTCTGTGTATGGATTTAGAACTCTTTCTTTAGGAGACATGGTTTGATCACTTTGGATTATTATTTTGTTTGATCCTTCTTAATCATGAAAACATGGTTTCCACAATATGGAACAGTTTGGTCAACAGACTTTAAACCTCCTCCCATAGATTCAGATGGCAGTTTCAAACTGTTCTTTCAGCACTTGAACATCTGCAAGGAATGCTTATAAATGGTAAGAGAAAATGGATAAGATGTCTCTTGATTTTTTCCTCTCTTCAGTCATAAAAGACTAGACTATTGCAGAATTGGACAATTCTGAAATCGGACTGCTGTAAAAAGCTGTTATCTTCTTCCCCAAAGAAGCCTGTTATATGATGTTGCACGCTACAATGCCGTGGCTGCATGACATTAGTGTCTCTGTCTCCTGTGCAAATATTTCATATGGGAAAAAAATCTGATAACATTGTTTTGTGTCTTTTAAATGGCCAAGCCGGCATATTTTTCCCTCTTATTTGTAATAATCATTCTTAATTTGAGGTTCTTTTCTTCATGTGGCTTACAGTGCTGAGACTTCTATTAGTGTTTTGTAACCCAAGAACACTGTTGTTTCAAAAAAGACCCTGGAACTCCTGTTGGGAGGTTATAGTCATTTATTCCTTATTTTCAGTTAGATTCTGTGTAACATGGTGTTATCTTGTCAATCATTTAAAACAAATGAGACCAAGCCAAAAGGTTTACTTTTTTGTCATGAAGATACTCTTGAATATTTTACTGATAAGGCAATGCATATGAAACGTTATTATTAATATCAGCTGTTCTTTGACGTAACTATAGTCCAAAATCTGTAGAAGCCCTTTACAAACTTGTGGTAATGGGGAAATAAATACCCAAAGATTTAAGCATATAAACTACATTCCATTTATTCCTCCAGATTCATTGATCCAGTTCAAATAGATACAAAGATGTGGAGCTGGATTAACATGGTGATGAATCCAGTGTTCAATTACTAAATATATCGTGAAAAGTTGGCATCAAAGAGATTGTAAGATAGAGGCTTTGCACTGCAGAGTCTTTGGTGTTACAGTGAATATATGGAACCAGGATCCTTATTTTTGGAAAAAAATTCAAACTGGTATCTGTCACATATTGCTCCACTGTTATATAGCTAGCTAGCTATCTAATTTACCTTTTTACAAAAATCTTTTATGCACTGTGCTTAAACATTTTGTTTCGGAGAATATTTCTGAGAGGCTGTTACCACCAGTACCTCCAGAACTGAAGCTCCCCGTAGTTTCAATTTGGCATGTCTTGAGTGGAACTTCTTGCTTACACAGTGCTTTGGTTGTTGTGATGTAGTTTCACTTGCTCCTTTACTAGGGCCTGTGAGAACAGGTTTGTTTCTTTAGTTTTTAACCTCAACTTCCTCCTCCTTGTGTTCATTGTCCTTTTACACCAGCCACATCCACCTCTCTTCGACCTCATTCTCCCCTTCTTTCCTTCCTTTTCTTTCTGCCTTTATTTCTTTATTTTAACTGTATACCATTCAGACTCTCCCTGATTGTCTCTTACTTTGTTTTTGTAAATCACTTCTTATGAAATGGAGTGTTGTTCACTGTTGTCCTTGATGCATTTAACTGAGAAAATATTATTTTATTCCATATTTCCATACTATTTATTTTTTATTGTGAAATGAATACATCCTCAGCCTAAATATCAGGATTCACTTTTGAGCTGCAGGAAGACTGCACACCTGTCCTAAAATTACCAAGCAGAGTACACAAGAAAGCTGGTATGATCACACAGGAGTAGCTGACATCAGCCAAGATCTTCAGAACTTCATGACATACAAATACGCTACTTCCACAACATACCAAAAAAAATATCAAACTTATCATAGATTTGAGAAAGACTGAGATGGTGTGTCAATCGACATGGAGAAAAACATGCTGTCCATTCCCTTAAACACAGAGAGACTGAGCTGTTTGTTACAAGTGAGCTCACTTACATTTAAATTACTTTGAACGACTGTGCCAGTGTTGATGGAGAGGTAGTTTCCTGCATTCATAGAATTGGGGGAGTTTTTTGCCAGGTTTTCTAAGCAAATATGTAATGAGTGTCAGATGAGACTACAATGCAGACTAGAATTCTGCAAGGCAGTTGTGCTGAACAAATGCAAGATTTTGACATTATATAGAAAGCACATCTGCCAGCTAGAGAAGTTCCACTAGAGGCACCTATATGTGTCTTGCTCTGAGTCAGATGCTACACTAAGCTGACCAGTGATGAATTCCTGCAGCGTGTCCACATGGAAGGCCCAGGTGTAATGGGCTGGACATATGGCTTGGATCAATGGTGTACATATGTTCGAGTACCTCCTGTGCCGGGAACAGGAGAGTGGAAAGAGGAAGCAATGGTGATCCAAGACAGCGCTTCTAGGACACCCTAAAGGCAGGATTGATTGAGTGCAACCTTCCAGCCAAATCTTTTGAGTTCTTTGCCAGAAAGAGACAGCAACGGAGCATCAAGGTGAGGGAAGGCATAGGCCTCTTAGAACAAAAATAGATGCCGTTGGGCAGGAAAAACATGTGGGGGAAAAAAAAAAAAAAAGATTGTGTCAGCAACGGCAGCAGTAATAGATTATTCCATGCAGATAGTGAGTGGCATGGTGACAAGCATGGTAAAAAGTAGTAATCCCACACAGGTCTCCACAAGCTTTCTTTGCACCCACTGAGTATGACTCACCCTTCAGCTGAACAGAACCTATAGATCATGAGTGATTCAACAGTTTTGGATATATGTCTGGGGCAGGTTGGTTAAGGGATTTTTTTGTTTCACTTTGCTTTTGAATCCAAATTCAAAGGAATATTAAACCAAAGTCAACTCAGAAAAGCAAAATCTTCTTTATTCTACTAAATTAATCATGAAAATGTAAGCATTTTACCTTAATAAACCTTTTTTTTTTCTTTCATTTTGCTAATGTTGTCAAGAACTCTGGTCTCTCTCTATTTTTCTGGCAGCCTTCTCATTGTAAAATCTGACATCTGCCAGCTTTTAAGCAGCCTGGGTATACCAGTTAGTTGCTGATTTTAATGATAACCATAACTTGTACCTTTATTTCAGATGAGAATCTTATCAAAAGTCATGGAATGAATAAGAAGGGAAGCTGCCCTACCCCAGAGACCCCTGCAGTTCCGCAGAGAAGTAGCCTGGAGAGGGTTACGTAGTTTTGCCTGCGCTTGCAGCTTCCAAGGACATGACTAGGACCCAGCTCTGCAAAAGCATTTGTGTCTTAAATGCTTCCTCATGCATCTAGTAACTGCATGCAACGAAGTCCTCAGGCCTTCAGTTAAGGTTCTAGGGACCAGTTTGTCCCACTACTGACTGTAAAAGGAGCTCAGGATTATTATCTCAGATTTTGATGTCTGCCAGTAAAATATCAAACGTAGGACAAAAAATCTGTGGCGATCTGAACTTTTTAAAGTGGAGCTTCCTAGACTTCCACAGTCCTGCTGTGCTTACCAAAAGCTGTCTCCTCCTTGGCAGGACACAATGCTTAGTCAGACATCATAAATTTAGCAAAGAGTTACTGGAAGTTGCACAGGTACTGCTTACCTTCTCAGTCATCATTTTAGAGAATAAGGAGTGGCATCTCTTTCCACCTGTTTTTGGAAAGAATGGCTCAGTTGATATGGTCAACCTGTACTCTGCATCGCAGATCCCCATTAGTTCTTGGCCATTACAGACCCAACAGAGCACTCGGCAGAGCACTTCCCTGCACAAGATAAAAGACTCTTTTCTCTCTTACGTGTTCCAAGACAGTTTTTGGATCTGCCCACTGGCTGCAGTGAAGGGCAGCCTGAGGTGTCTAACCATCCCCCCACACTGTACAGAAAAATTCGACACCTGACTGAAGGCTGTTAAACCTCCTCCAGTTCCTTCAGGGATCTAGCACCAAAACAAGTTTTTTCACAATTTTTGCATTCATGTTGGATGAGAAGTTCCCTTCAGAGAAGCTGAAAGATGCAGAAAGGAAAGACATATTCAAAACTTTTGCATTTTTATCTTTCTTGTCAAGAAAGTAAGGCAGTGTTCAGTTCTGAGATAGCTAGTCTTGAGCAAACTGCAGGTGGCAGTTTTTCAGTTTTCTGGCTCATCTATGCATTCAGCAAGTTTCCTAGTTTTATATCCCTACACCATCTGATCCTTGTAAGCCCAGATATCTCTTAAGGGCATGAAAGCCCATTGAGATGAAGTTACTGATTAAACGAACAACAGCAATAGGAGAAACTATGGAGTTACAATGGGATTTGAAGGAGAAAAGAAACACTGAGCAAATACTATTTCGCTTCTGCATGATACTCATCTTTACTGCAAACAGGTAAGTATAAGCTCAGTAAACACGACAGAGAAACTAATGTCTGTGCAGTAGTGTCAGACTACCACCTACCTATTTTTCCTCTTAAGGAAAAAGTCCTCTAAGTTATTCTTACTTACAAATTTCAATGAAAGCATTGTGTTACAATTTCTGTCTCCACCATAAAACAGAGAAAACCAAACTGAAATTGAACATTATTTGAATAACAGAAAACCTTTCTCAAAAACTTTATAGTCAAAAGCAAAGCAACCCTGAGTATCATATACAGAAAGTAAAAAGCAGATGAAACCACATAGTTTACAAAGTGCATCAGGAGGAAATCAGTACACAACTTTCTAAGATACTTACCTAGAGCTGTAACTGGTCACACTTACCAAGTTAAGTATTCTTGTTCAAAGACAGTATCTAAGCTCTAAGTTATTCTTACTTACAAATTTCAATGAAAGCATTGTGTTACAATTTCTGTCTCCACCATAAAACAGAGAAAACCAAACTGAAATTGAACATTATTTGAATAACAGAAAACCTTTCTCAAAAACTTTATAGTCAAAAGCAAAGCAACCCTGAGTATCATATACAGAAAGTAAAAAGCAGATGAAACCACATAGTTTACAAAGTGCATCAGGAGGAAATCAGTACACAACTTTCTAAGATACTTACCTAGAGCTGTAACTGGTCACACTTACCAAGTTAAGTATTCTTGTTCAAAGACAGTATCTAAGCTCTGTACCTAACTTCTAAGCACATGCTGAAGATCTCTTGAGGGCAAGCATTTAGAGGAGAAAGCCAATCAGGAACACAGCACCTGAAGTGGAGTTTAGGCCAGGTTTAAGTCTGAAATTAGTATCAAAAATTTTTTTCTTGGCTGCTGCCTAGCCCTGAAGGCAACTTGAACCTTACAGTGCCCAGATTTGCTCTAGTTTGAGCTGGGCACCTTGCTTACCAACCTGGTGGGATTCCCAGACTAGGCCTGACTCCCCTGACAAACTCCATCTAGTAAGTGCTTCATACTTCTTGCCCCTTGAATAAGTCCCTACTGGCTGAGCTGCCTGACTCTAATCACAACCCGCAGAGCACGCCCAAGAAGCGCTAATAAAATCAAGCTGCTGACAGTATCATGAGAAGCTGTGCCTTGATTTTAAAACCCTAGGGCAAGGGAAAATGAATGCACTTTATCCCATTTATTAACCTACATAGTGGGAATAGGGTATACAACTCCATACATACTACTTCTTTGGCTCAGGGGTTTAGGACACTGAACTGGGGCAGGAACTACGCAGAGGTCAGAAGAAAATTAGCAAAAATTTCCCAGCTCTGCAGCTGCTAGGCTGTTGGGCAGGTGATTTCCTTTATTGAAAATACTGTATCCTGCTCATTCTTCCAAATAAAATCAGCAACAACCTTGTACTGGAGAGAGGACACAAACCTGTAGTGCACAAATAGGTCCAGATGCCTGGGCTGGGCTGCTTGCACCCCAGGGAGGGGTAAGATTTCACACAGCCCCACTCAGCTTTTCCTGGGCTAGTGGACAGGGTTTGATCCCATCCTGACATACCTAATCTCCCCCATGGGCTGTAAAATGGCAAATTCTCTTTCCAGAGACAAGTACATCTTTCTCCAAGAGTTCTCCTGAATTATGACCAAATTGGATAACTTTGCCTTTTTTGCAGCACCCAATAGCCAGACCCAGCTGTACAAATAAGCACAGCTTAACTGAAGTCCATATATCTTCACTGATTTACTCCTGCTTAGACTCTAGCCTTAGAATATTGATTTATGATTTGATGCCTTAGCACTTACTTTCACGGCCAACAGACCTGCCAGCTCATACAATTGAATAGATATTTTTTAAGTCACTCTTCCGTTATAATCAGTATTTATTTTTACCTTCCGTGTGTAAAAATTACTACCAGCTTTAAAAACACCATACTGTAGTCACCTTGATCTTTGACAGAGAGTTCTTAATTTTCCAGAATTTTGTATTTGAATCAGAACAGCAAAGAGTTTTCCAGGAACAGACCAAGTAACCAATCTGTCATTTCTATATACAACTACTATGTTAATTATAACTCCCTCTTCAATCCGTTTGACTAATGTAATTTAAAATGTTTGGTTTTTTTAAAAAAAAAAAAGGGAAGAGAAAGCACAGTTGACAAAACAAAGAATTAGGCTGAGACGATTTCTAAAATCTCTGGAAATTTTCATGTGTACAACACGAATTTAAACATGTCAGGATTTAAGCCCATAAGTCACAGAACCCTCCTTGGATTCAGATTCTAGTTTAGGAATAAAATGAAAGCGTAATTATGTGGCAGAATTATGTTGAACACAACTGAGAGTTACCAAGGATTGAATTGCTTGTCTTTCTCCACCTCGTCCTCAGCCAAGTGGCAGGAAACAGCTGGCCAGAATTTTTGAGTGCCTTTAATGAAGTGAATACTTAGTTGTTAGGATTTGGTGATTAAATGAAATAAGATTAATATTCCTATGTGGATTTGATGAAAGATGGTTGTCCTGGAAGGAAGGCAACCCTCTAAGTGAGATTTAGCTAGAGAGTAAATGTATTCAAACATTCAACTTACAGAGAAAATTCTTAGGTCGTACTATTTTTTGTTATTGTTTTTGTTATTACAAGACTCAAAGACAGTAAATCAAGGCATAAATTATCTGATGTCTTCAATGTTTTGAACAATGAAACTGGTGTTTTCAATGTCTCACCTCGACCAAATACATACAAATGGCTAAACTAAATAAATAAGCTAAGTGAATTTATTCTGCTGTCAGGATCTCCTTAATGTTCTACTGTAGCGAATATAAAGCTCAAAGGGTTATTCTAGAGTGGTTGTAGGTTAAATAAAGTTCTTCAAAACGAAATCTTGAAGCTGCACAATGTAGAACTCTCAGTATACAAGAAAATCATCCTGATGTTGGAAGTTTAGGTGTAACAGCAGGAATCAAAAAGTGACCAAAACCATGGTGTTGGACATTTTGCATCTGTTTATGTTTTACTAGAGGAGATGTAAGAAATTCCAGATTCACTATTATAATGTTTGGTACTTGCAGTTGATCTATATTCCAGATTTTCTTAACAAGAAATATTAACTTGCTGGGAATTCACCCTCCCTCTTTAGCTACAGATGTAATCAATTCATAATGTAATCCACGAAGTAAGTATTTTTGGCCAAATATCAAACTAGACTTGCAATTCTTTGGCAGGAAAAAACAGGGGGGGGGAGGGACACACGACACAACCAACCCCGAATGAGCAACAATAAAAACACCTTAGGGTAAACTGAGTTAAACTAAAACACCAAAAGCGCTGTCAAGGCTCTTTAACGTTCAGTCACATAGTCCTGATAAGAATTTAATTCTATCATACAATATACTGAATAATCACATTTGTATTCAGGTTATTGTTTAAAGGCTCTCATAAAGCTGTTTAACAAGCAATCTCAAAAAATAATAGCATGCATAAATATCTTTACCTATCACTGACAAGTAAAACAGATTAATTCGATTGAGTATATTGTCCGCCCTGAACAGCTGAAATGTTCAAGGCATTAGCCACTTCAGCTTCTAGAACCAAGAAAATGTTTGAAAAGTCAGAGCATAAATTCTTCTTACTAAACATTTTTAAACATTACAAAATATCTCTGCTTACAGCTTCATCCACATCTTAATTCAATAAAAGGGAGATTTTCTGACTACTTCAGTGAACTTATTATGGTAAGGTCTGCAAACCGGCATAACCCACTTGAATTAATCTATTGACAGAAGTCTAAAGAAGTGTCATATTTAGCTACTGCAAGTTATGCCCCTGGGTTTCATAGGGGATTCTTGCTTGACCTGAAATAGTGAAGAACCCAGTTCTATCAGTCACAAAGCAAACTGTAAAAAGTAACTCAAAAATACAAGTGTCAACAAATCCCAGGAGAAAAGCACAAAATATTGTGTCTAATTGATCCTATTTTTTTTCCTTTTTCTCAAGGCTCCCAGGATTTTGGTGATATTTTAGACACTTTCTAACAGTATTATGTCTGGGTTTTTTTACTCATTGCTTAGCTCCTGTTAATTTTCATTTTTGCCTGTAAGGGGCTGTCATAACAATCTATCCTAAAAGTCCACCATACTCATTTTGACCTTTGAAAATCTGTTGTGTGAAACACTATTAATGTCTATAAAGAGGAACACATAAAATCTGGAGGTATTTAAGCAAAATATTACAATGGACCTTTATGAGACATTATCTATCATTTTAGTAACTTTCTTCTTTTCTTTTTTGTTTTTTTTTTAAGGCGGGTTTATAGACATACGCAAAATAAACAGCTGCCTGGGGGCAGGGGATTGATAGAGGAATGCACTTGGGAGGATGAAAGTGAAATGGAGCACGGCACTGCTGCAAACAGATAATGAAGCCACAACTGCCCCATCCCTCTGGATGGAGCAGGATCCTCACGCCGGGCTCCCCGGAGATGGCCCCCAGTTCCCCACATCAGGCACAAGCTCCTTAGTCTTGGGAAGACAAAACTGAATTCTCCCTGGACCTCCACCAGTCCATATGGATGCCCTCAGGCATCCTGAAGAAATCCTCCAAATTTCTACTGTGAAGTCCTATGCAGTTTAGCTGTCTGTGCCCTTTTTCAGTTGTTTTTGATGCTACCAAACAAAATACCACCTGCTCAGAGCCAAACCTGAGCACAATTCTTTCACAAGCATGGGATTTTCTCAACCTAAGACTGCTCTTTCCCTGTGACTTCAGTGGAAAGACATTTCCAGCCAACCATAGCCAAATTCACCCTTGGATGCTACATCCACTGATATAATGTGGTGGCAAACAACGGGGTGTAACAGAACAGAGATCCTTCAGCATCCCACAATGCCTCAGTCTCTATCTGAGACAGAGTCATAGAGGGCACAAGCAGTTGAGATCACCATCCTGCACAGCATGGTGAGTCAGTTGATAGGGCAGAGGAACAGTCACTAAATTTGTCTTGTTTATTTTCTCAATCTTTCCCATATCCAGACAACAGTTTATCATTTTTAAGAACATATGAAGCTTGATTATACGGTGTCAATGAACCACAGCACATGGCTACTGGCAAGACAGGAGCACAGTAAAGTGAGTCATTTTAAACTGTAAAGCCACAGAAAGTACCAGGCTCGGGCCTGTTCAAGCAAGTTTGAACTGCCTTCATGAAAATGCCATTATTTTTAGATAACGATGCTATCCTAATCTGATACCTAAATTGTCCTAGATTGACAAGATTTATATGGCATAATACACTTTTTTTAGCACTGTTGATTGACCACTGCAAAAATGTTTAGAAATAACTCTTTTGGTATCAAATACTAATCAAAGATTAGCAAACATTCTGAAATAAATCATCTGAGATCAAACTTTCCTGCAGATCTGCATAAGTAACAGTCTCCATTCTACAAGAGAGAAGCGTGTGTGCACACACACGCATGTAAAATACTGGGAGAAACAGGGATGTACATACACGTATATGGAAACCAGAGATCTGAATTCTTGCTGGTGTGGTTAATAATCTGCATAGCTGGGAACTGAGAGATCCTTAAAATTTTCTTTCACATGATTCCCTGTTGTTCCATTTCTTGTTACTTCTTGGATGGCATCAAGAGTTAGATGTTTGTTACTTTATATGCATTACATCTTGTCTTACTTCTCTCCAGTAGCTGAAAGGAAGCGAGAGAAAAGTATATTCTTCTTGCTTACATACCCTTTCTGCTGCTAAATTCTTCCATTTGTTTTCCTTACTCAGAGTAGCTTTTTGGGGGAGAATCACTGACTGACTGACCAACTGGCTCAAGGAAAGCGTTAGATACACTACATATGCTTTGGCAGAACTAACACATCTGGCAGTCTAACCCTGGCTTGTCCATATCCCTTTCCCATTTTAAGAAGACAACAAAATAACCAAAGCTCAAATCCTGAAAATGTTAATGCAAACCAGTAACTTCAAACTTACAAATGGCTCGGTGCCTGCATTGACACTAGCTATCTGTGTACGCTTTTGGACTGCTATTGGAGCTCTGTATATATAAATTTAGCATGGAGCCTTGCTGCAATCAGTTAGTTACAGCATATTGCCGCCCTAACAGTGCTAGAAGAAACAGAAAGCCTCTAAATAGCTACAGCCAACAGTCACAATGCTAGAAACTCTCACATCTGAATGACATCAATGTCACAAATTCTCGTGCTAGATTTGGCAGTCCTCACTCAAAGAAGGTAAATTACTTCGCCAGAGTAACTGTTTATAGGATTATGTAAGTCCCTGCTACTCTTTATTCCATCTTCAGCCCATAAAAAGACATATGAAAAGAGAGAACACATAACACGATATGTACATACACGTAATATGTATATATGTGTACATTCACACACACTCATATATGTAAACAGTCATAGTATGGATGATGAGTGACAAAAAGCCCCATTGTGTCATTTTCTTATATCACTTCTTGCATTCAAGAATCAAGTTTAAGCAAAACTTTGGGGCTACAAGGACAAACACTGTAAAGTTGTGAAACCTACAAGTAAAGGCTAGTTTTTGAAACAGTGCCTCATTCTCCGAGATCTGTCTATCCAGCAGACAATCAAATGAGATGATACAGGGCCTAGGGAAGAAAAAAGACAATCACTTCTTTGTTTCTTGGTCTGACAAAAATGTTAACCGCATGAAATCTTTCCAATTCTCACATTGCTGGACCATGGCGCTGGATTCTGAATTCCAGCAGAAGTTTATCACCTGAGACAAGGGAACAATCAACGGTGATTGTGGACCCACTGCTGTTGGAAATCAGAGATTTACACTGCCAGTGGTGATGTCCAGCTATTTACTCAGCAGCAGAAGAACCCTGAAAAACAGAAATCCTGGATCCTACCCCAGGTTCTGGAAGATGATGCGGCACCTTTTACAGTCTTTTCTAACCTGTCGTATTCCACCCTTATCTTTTTCCTCTGCACAAGCTGTTTTCAACTTTTCCTATTTTCTTCTGTTTCTACCACCTGACCTTGTCCATGACCTCTTCTAGGGCCTGTTGCCACCTCCTTCAGATTCTAAGTCCTGCAGATACCTGTCCCAGCTCTGCTTCCCACTCAGATCTTATCAAGGTTGATTAATCTGTCCTTCTTCAGACTTCCCTGAAGAGATGTGGACAGCAATGAAGGACTAATGAGAACAGAAAAAAGATAGTTGTCTTGCCCTTGCTTCTAGAGTTACTGAGGCACTTAAGAGGAACACTTCTAGGGAATGACATACTCAGCACTGCTCCGAGATTGTCAACCTTGAACGTACACACTACAGATGAAGTCTACAAAGATTTAAACTGTAAGCTATTATATCAAGCAAACACAAAAGGCTGTGTATTTTTATAGGGAAAGCAAAAAAATGCACCTCCTTCTGGCCTCAAGATACCCTCCTTCCTAAATTTACATCATTTACTGTAAAGCAGTTTATTGAGTAAGGTCACACAGATTTTTAACATTAGCAAACCAAATGATTTCTCCCTATCGTTCCTGGAAACAGTTAAACTGTTTGCTGAAGCTTTCTTTTCATATAAAAGCAAGACATGCAGTGTGAGGCAGACATCAGTCATAAAAATTCTTGTCTGAACGATTACATCTAACAATAAGAAACACACCAGAATCTTACATAAGAAAATGCTATCCGTCTTTAAACAGGGATCTCATTTCCAGCTCCATCTGTGGCATATATATTCAAATAATTGGCCATTTTCAAGACTTATGTATTTTTAACCATCTGCTAACATCGTTTCTCACGCATTTCGAAGTTTTTCTGTTTACCTGCGTTTGTGTGTAATCACATCAAACACATGTCTTGTGTTAAATTCCCATTAAACTCACCGGGCCAAATTCCTCTTACTAAATTCCCCAGCCTTTTTTGAGTAACGTTAATCACTATCTTCACCCGAAATATCCTTAATACACTTGTAACAATTCAAATGCACTTAGAGTTCTGAGGTGAAAATATCTTGAACACCTTAGAGGGCTCCAAGTTCCACTTCAAGGTCATACCTTAAATGCACTTGCTGAAATCCCACTGCACACAGTTATTTACCCCTGCGAAGCCTGCTTTATTAACAGCCTAAGCAAAAAAAAACTTATTTAGAAGGACTTTTTCTCGAATTAGTATGAATTCTATCCCATTCTCTTTACACACTGCAATAATCTCTGAGTAGTTGGATGAAGAATATCGTCGTTGTGTTATCTCATGATACTGGCTTCCTTTCAAGGGATTCCTGTAGGAGAAGCTTACAGAATATAACGACAGTTGCATGCATAAATCTTAAATGAATTCATGGAAAGCCTAACCTCATCATGGTTTATCTATTATACCTCTAAATGTGTTTATGTTCATAGATAAAGGCAACCTTATCCCCTTAAAGTCAACTCATAGATCCTTAGGTATTGATGCATGGATTATTAGCGTATTTGAGGAGATTAATATGTTTAACATATAATTCTGTAGAGCTACGGTAATGTGATATCACACTTTCAAGGTAAAACATATTTTACAAACACTTAGCTTTCCTTTAACCTGGCCATTGCCAACGTTATGTTACGAGTTGGTAGCTGTATCTCAGGATGTAGACAAATCCTGGCAGAACATTATAAAGCCCTGATTTTGGTAGAAATGTGGTTTCCTCCTCCTCTCTCCTGTGTATAAACACATGACGTTTCTCTTGAGAGTGTTCTAAATATCAGGTACATACTTTCCCATCTTCAATCTGGATCATAAGAGCTGCCCTTCTTTACACCTTACATCAACTAATTGCTGTGATGGCTAAGTCTATCTGACCAGAAACAAGCGGCCTTTCTTTACCACTAGTAGATGCTGTTCCAGAAATATCTGGTGGCTTCAGCAACTGCAGGGAAAAGAAAGTGGTTAGGCTAGATTCCCAGCAGTCAGCGCAGTCACAGCTACTCCACCTGACACTGCCTAACATATTGGTCATTCAGCTCAGTTGATGAGGTGTGTACAAAAAATGCTGGATTCTTACTGATGGTGATAGGTGGCAAGAGGTAGTTACAGCATAACTTATTTTTATCTTTTTTTAAAAAATGTGGAAATAACATACATAAGGAAATATCAGATCTCACACATTTTGTACCATTTGACTCCCAACACATCTTCCTTTTACTGTGCTTGTGCCTCGCACATTTGCAAGACAGTGCTATTTTCTCTCTCTCTCCCCCCCACCTCCTTCTCTCTTACATATGAGTCTTACATATGACCCACACACATCAAATACAATTGCCTGACATGATCTGTGATCTACTAACCAGCTGCATCTGGAATCACAGACTCAGAGAGAAGCTATGGCACAGAGCTGGAGATGGAGGAGTGCGTCATAGATTTCTGCAAGAAAATTCCCTAACACCACAGCTCCAGCTCAGGACAATAGACTTCCTTGTCATATGCCCAGTGTGCCTTGGAGGCATGATCATCACAGTCTCGGGCTCCAGAGGCACCTGGAGTTTGGATCTCCACTACATGACATGATTCAGGGAATCCTATGTATTACAAGATAAAAAAACCCGAGAGTTTAAGAAAAAATGCATTTAACTTATTTGGCCTTTAAAGTCAAACAGCTAAAAGTGTGGCTATCACATAAATAATGGCTGTGGGCTCTTAGTTTTGACTTCTTATGAGTATGTTTTACAAAAAGTAATTATTTATATCACCACATAGATTTTTTCCACTGGACTTTTCATTCTGTACAAAGGTGGATATCCACGGTAGCAATTTTCTGCTAAAAAGATGGCACTTCCCAGATAACTGTTCTTCTGTTTAATTAAAGAGGCTTGCATTCAATCTGTGCATTTTAGATTTTGGATTTTGGAAACTGGCATACTCTTTAAAAGCAAAGAAAATCTAATTCACAATAGGAAAAGGCTAGAAACTGTTTTCTCAGTATTGATGAGTGACTTCATATGTTTTAAAACAGGCTGTTTCTCACAACTGATATTTTATTGCACATTTATTGCATGCCTTTACATTATAATATTCTAATGACAGTGTGATAAAGGAAACAAATGGAAGAGTATGACTGAAGCCGTATTTCCCACTGACTCACACAGGCACCTAAAACATTCATGCTTAATATTCTCATGCATTATAGAAGGGATTAGAATAAAAGGAAAAAAAATACAGAAACAAAATGTACAGATTTATCTGTTGCCCGATCCTTTCATTAGCTTGAAAACAAGTTTACTGTGGATTTACACTGTGTCTTATTATCTTCAAAATCACAAAACTACTCCATTAATAAAAATACGCTTATATGTACACTACATTAAAATAACTTAAGGATGAATAGTTCAACTTTACCACTTCATTTTAGGACTGGGTTCAATAACAGAAATTGGACTCAGCTGTATGGAATTTTCAAGGATATAATGGACCATATTTCCACAGACATTTTTATTGTTTCTAATCCTCTAAAACATCCAAAAAGTTGAGCTTTTAACTGAGTAGTTTCTTCTGTTTGCTAGTATCTGTGAACATTTTTTTTTCTGTTGTGTCAGTTGCAGGACTATAATTCCATTCTTGCTGTTATAGATAAAGAAAAGTTCATTTGAATGCTACTTCTTGAGTATTTAACTCCCACTGAAGTCATCTGAAGTAGAATTATATGTGTTTGTAATCCAGAAGCGGATTTGCACAAAGGTAGTTTGGAGGATTCCGCTATACAGGTTTTTTTGTAACAGTTGTAAAAAAAATCAACAATTTATTTGTAAAGGCCAGCTTTCCAAATTCAGCATAAGAAAGCTAAATGATGTGTTCTTACATATTCACCAATAATATTCTGTAATTTAGATGATTTACTATGAAAAATCCAAAGGAAGTAGATTTTTTATACCTTCATAACCCCATTTGCAACTCTAATGAGAGTTTAAAAAAATGCATGCAGGCCAATGAAGTGAGAAGGTCTAGCTTACAGACATTAACACTGACTAAACATAGAGAAATTGAAGGGTAATTATGGAGTCACTTTGCTGACAATAACAATATTCTAAAGTAAGTGAGATCTCAGTGTTTTACGGGATATCTCATGCTTGTTTTCTTGGAGTTTTTTACTTCAAAGCCCCAGATCCTGGAATGGACACGTTTCATTACTTTATAAATTAATCCCTCTCTCACGGACTTACAGTGTAAAAATTGGCACAAAAGAAGTTAAAATATCAGAAGATAAAAGAAAACCCACCAGAAAAAAAAAAAAAAAAAAAAGAAGACTCAAATCTCATGATCTGTAGAAACAGATAGAGCTGAGCATGGCACTGGAGATTTTGGGTTTGTTATTGGGATATTTTTCCCAAAAGAAACATGTGCTGAGAATACGATTCTTGCCACCCAGCAGCAGAGCAAGTGGGAAAAGAGAGAGAGGAATTAAACCCTGTAGCTTCCCCCTCACGCTCCCTCTCAATGCCCCATAAGTGGGGCTGAGTCTCCCCTGGTTTTCGACAGCTGTCCCCCAGCTCCTTGCCCGCAGGGAGTAGCATCCGGCGCAGCGTCTCCCTGGGCACAAAGCTACCTCTCCTCTGTGCAGCTAACCAATACGAAATACAAAAAGTGGCAAAATGTGTCTTAAATCTGCTCCCCCCATGAGCGCACACAACTCAAAGCTCAGGGAAGATAATGTCCATATGCTGAAGCCCGCCCCGGCAGAAAAACCTCTGTGCTCCCTCTCTCACAGACAGGTGAAGAAGGGGGAAGGAAGGAGTCTCACTCGTCCTCCTCTGGTGGGGCTGTGCAGAAAAAGGACACGGCGTCGGAGAGTGAGAGGCAGCACGGGGACATGGCTGCTTTGCCTAAAGGTTAAGTCACTCTGCTGGGAACAGGTTTCTGTTCCTGCTCCAAAGGTTTCATGTTGGGTTTGTGCTGGGCTGTCACCCAGCCAGGAGCACCCAGGCACCCAGGAGCATCTCAGGTGTGCTGGAGAAGGCGCTGGTGACCACATCCCTCGAACAGCTGAGGTTTTAGGTCTGCCTGGGGAGGGCATACCAGTGCCTTCAGGGACGCAGGGTAGGGATATGTTGGGGTCAGCATCCCAAACATGGTTGGGAATAACCTCCTCATCTGCGAAGGCTGAAGCCTTTCTACACGTAAGGAAAGACAGAACATGATTTCTTGCGTGCGTTTAAGGTCAAAAAAGAGCACGATCCTGAAGCTGAATGATCTCAAGGATAAGAAGCCAAGTAAGACTTATCTGTTCCATTTACATCTTGTCCCCTTCCTGAATGTCCCCTAAGCCCCTTTACAAAGGCTGCAAGGAGGTCCTGATGCCTGGAGGCCTGTCCTTTCTGCAGACTTTTTTTTTTTTTTCCAAAGAGCCACACAAAAACATGGTCCCATACTGAAGCCCAGATGGTTTACAAAGTGAATCTGGAACATATGGAAAGCCCTCCACTCAAGGACCAGGTCCTAAAGTTCATCCTGACCTGCGGCAAGCACCCACAATCCAGAGGAGTGGTAACAGCTTTGCATATCTCTTGACACCATGTTAAAGCTTCTCCCCCTTTAAGAGGCACTGCAAATGCTTTGACAGCCAGGTGAATCCCTACAGGGAGGGGGAAAAGTCACAGGAGAAGTAGGAAATATGCCCATCCTAGAGTGTAAGAAAATCCCTTCCACTTCCTCAAAATGTGTGAGGGAGAGAAACACTGCAAGATACCGCTCCCCCTTCTTTTGCAAAACCAGACCTGACCAATTTCTGCCAGAACCGCAGTGGTGTGCGGTGTGCCAAAGAGATGGGCGATTCGCTCCTCACCGAAATCGATAGGGAGTTCTGTGCCAGCTCAGTGCCCCGATGTGGCCAGCGGCCGGCAGGAACCCATTTCCCTGTGAGTCACCTACAAGACTGCAGGTGCTGGAGGCCTATGGAAAGTTGAATCCTAGCCACTAACAGCTAATGTAATCATGTTGCTTGCTCAGATCTCCTGCTGATAAACACACCCAGTTACTCCTAACTGTCTCCCTTACAAAATAACACCTCCCAGGACACCTACCTCTTCAATAGTTTTTAACCACCTTGCAGCTGCACAAGAAAATCCATTCATCAATTATAAATCAGTTGAGGAAGAGAAGTCTGCAGCTCGCTTGATTGCCCTTGTTGTCCCTGAAACTCACTGATCCAGCTACAGAAACTTTCCAGCCTGCCAGGTCTGTTTATATGTTTATTACTATTAATAATAATAATTATTCAAAACCTGAACCGGTCAGCCCTTCCTTTGCAGAAAATAACTCTGCAGCAGTAATGCATTAGCAAAGCGATCTTCCCTCTGATGGGAGAAAGATAGAAAGAGAGAAAGAGAAAAAGAGATTGTTTGTCTTCCACAAAGGCGCTGCAAGTGCAGTGGGCCAGATGCAACGACAGCCTCTGGCTACAGCCCTCCCTCTGTGATTGCAGGGGACTTCTTTAAATAGGTAGCTATTCCCCGAGAAAGAGATCTGCTCCTCCTCTCCTGTTTATGCTGTCGATTCCCAGCCCTCTCCTTGCAAGCAAAGATTTGTATTATGCGAGGCTGCTCTTAACAAGTATAGCATTTGGAAAAGTTTACTTCAGAGAAAAGGATTAGGCAGGCTTGCTGCTCAGCGGCGAAAAAACAAAACTGCCTGGATAAGGAAGAGGGAAAGCAGGCTGGAAATGTTGGCAAGACTGGGAAGAACTTCGGGAAATTTTATCCACTCTCCAAGAAACGTAGCTGCATTTACGATCACTGGGAATGGAGAAGAATTTCTATATCAAAGGCTGGGGAAAATAAAAATAATAATATTTGTGGGGGAAGGGGATATTTTTACCATTCCCTGCTGAAGAGGTCTTGCAAATATTTTTCTTCATTACTAAAATTAATCACTGTAAATACCACAGTATGCTAGTATTTTTGGAGCTAAACGAGTAGCAGGACAACTGGATTTTTTTTTCTCTTTTTTTTTGGTGTTGAGTGTTCCGAGGTGACTAAATTTGCCTTGTTGAGCCTTGTAAAATCCTGACTTAATCATGTAAACTTCTGTGTAAGCAAAATAGACAAAACTTCAAAGGGTCAAAAACCCTTTAGGGATTTGCGAGGAGACGCCAGCAATAGATCCTAATCTGCCTCCAGAATCCTGGCTGTATTTGTCCAAGGAACTGGTACCAGCAAACTCTCGAAGGTAGAGATAGTGGGTTGATTCAGCCTTTATCCCCTTAGAGAGTATTGGCTTTGTGAGGCTCTAGGCAGTGCTTCAACGCCAGGGGATCTTGCCCAAACCCTCTAAAAATGAAGTACAGGAGTAATTTGAGATAATGACTTTGTAACAGGCTTGGGCAGACCTTGGACAGAAGAAGTGAGAGATGTTATCACCCCAGCATTCCTCTTAAAATGCAGTTTTCCCCCCTGCTTATTCCCAGTTAGTCAAAGCTACATTAACATTCCATCCAGGGCTGCTAAACAGAATCTTAATTAGTCCTGATACTCTTGTGCAAAGGGTTTATTCATTGAACTCTTAACTAATGGTTGCTGTCACAGTATTTTTTTTTCTTCTTTAGGTTCTTTGGGGATATCGTGTTCTGCTGCAAAGCATGACAGAAATGTAATGTGCAGGGAAAAAAAAAAAAAAAAGAGGAAAAAAAAGCTTGCAGATCTGTAATCTGGAGACTGAGGCTGACTCCAGCCTTGTCTACTGGTGAGGCGTTTTTCGGGCTAATGAGAATAACTTCACCCACAGAAACGTCCCTGCGTCTTGTTTATGTAAAGTTTTAATGGTACACGCTCTCGCACTCTTTTTCCCCCCTCCCGTGACGGAAAACGTTACAAACTTGTTAGTGTTTTGAAACAGTTCACGCAACTCCCAGCAAATTTGCAGCCCTCTGTAGTTTCCCTTAGCCACCCGTGGCTCGGTATTTAGCGAGAGAGTCGGTGGGCGCAGAAGAATTAACAAGTTACCGAACTGCCAGTTGCTCCGGCAGGACTTTTCAGCCGGCGTCATATCGCATTTGCAGTCCCGCTTTGCAGTCAGTCCTCCCCCCGATACAGGTACCCCCCTGCCCTGTTTCTGGTTTCGCCGCACACTCCTCCCGCACCTCCCCGGCGCGGGCTGCCTCCGCCGCCGCTACGCGCTGTGTACACACACCTCCTCCGACGCGGGCGTCCCTCAGGGCGATGTGTAGCTCGGGGCTGAATCGCGACAACGAACAGCCGCGACACACACTGCTAATAAAAAAAAAAGAGGAGAGGCGTAGCCGGGTCGCCTTTGCCATCCGCGCCCGGCAGAGGCGGCCGTTTCGTTTGTCCGCCGCAGCAGAAGTCGTTCTTCGCCTGTAAATCTACGTCCAGCTACACCGACCTCGGAAACAGATTTATAAGACTATAAATTACAGTTTCTTTCTTTGGAGTTGTGGGAAAGAAATGAAGACGGGGGGGGAGAGGGGGGAGAGAATAAGAGGGAGAGAGAGAAAGGTGCTTTTTTGTAAATAGGAGGTCCGTGTTACTTCGCTGCTGCTCTACCCCTAATAAAGGCTCGTTCCCATAAGCTTGCGTAACATTGACTACTCACAAAGAGTTCACAATAACTATCATGTAGCTAAACTAATTGAGACAATCATGCTAAGTTATAGTCAGTCTAAAAGGTACCATTGATGTGGTAATGCCTATAGAAAGTCAGACATGCGACTCACTACCATTTAATTGCTCCTTTAAACCTGTTATTACTATGTTAACTGGTTTAAGTATATATTGCTGCCTTTTATTGCCTTGATGTGACAAATTAAAACATACACTCTGGAAGCGGCATTCATTTGCGGACGGAGTTGCAGGAAAAAGGGAGCCGGGCGATGTCAAACCTGTCAGGATGAATTAATTTTAAAACTTGCATTTTGCACTGCAATTCCCGCTGCAGCTTTGTTGCACGGGGGAAACATTTTATATATAAAACCTATTACTACTACATATAATGTTATATACACGCATTCCATCCCGCCCAGACCTGCCGCAAAATCAGCCCCACCGCGCTGAAAACAAGAACTCCTCTCGGCTACGAGACCTCATCCGACGCCAAATGAAGTGGAGGTCTGAGGGAAGCGGAGAGCGGGCAACGGTGGAGTTTCTGCCTCGGCTCAGCCCCACACGCCCGGTAGGGGAGGGAAGGCGAAGGGGGTCCTTTCAGCGGTTACCTCGCCTTTGGCTGCGGGGTCCCAGGCTGGGGGAGGGGGGGTTACCCACACCCGGAGACGCGGGAGCAGGGCGGCAGCCGCTGTCCCTGCGGGCTGCCCTTTTTGCCGCTCTTCTTCACGATGAAGCTCTACTGAGCTCTCGCAGGGGAAGGAAAAAAAAAAAAAAAAAAGGTAATACTAATTTCTTGCTTCCCCATCCCCAGGGCTAAGCCGGGTTCGGGATGGTTTAAAAGCGCAAGGCTGCGCCTGTCCCTCTGCGAGGAGCGGAGCGCAGTCCCGCATTGCGCTGCTCCGCTCCGGGCGCACCCTGCGCGGGGGGCTTGCGCGGACCCTAGCTGGAGCACACCCTCCCTTTCCCTGGGTGATCGCGGAGGCGTTAAGGATCCCCCCAGACAAGAAATACTCAGCTCCCACCCTCCGCCTGCCCTCCCCCCCGCTTGCGAAAAGATGTCAGGGGGTTAAAACGCCCTGCTCGCCCCCACCCTTGATCTCGGGGAGAGAGGTGAGGGCTGCTGGCACCTTTATGGGACTGGGACCGGCCGAGGGAAGCGTCGGCCCCCGCTAACTTTGATCGGCCTTATTCATCCTAGCTGCGCTCGATTTGTTTGTCGTTTCGCCCTTTTCCTCCCAGAACCGTTATTTATGGTCTGAAAAGTGAAACGCGCCGCGATTTGCCCTTACGTGGACTGTTCTGCAAACGGGAGGGGGGGACGACGACACACACACACACACACACACACACACACACACACATACCTTCCCTCCTTCGCCCCGCCCCCCTCCGCGAGGGGGGTTGCCAAAAGAGAGGGGGAAAAAAACGGTCTCAATCATTATCAAATCAGTTTTGAATTCATTACTCCTGAGAATTAACTAATTACCCGATCAGAAAGAAGAAAAAATAAATATTCCTTTAAATAACTGTAGGTAATTATAACCCTGTTGTTGACACTAACGATTAATAATTGATCAGAAGTTATACGCAATAAATTGTCAATTTATCTCCCTATGAAAATGCACATACTTTTTTTTTTTATTTCCTGGGCGAGTGTGAATAGCCCGAGCACCGGCAGTATCCACACAGCCGCCGCACGAGGAGCAGTAGGACTTTTTCTTTCTTTTTATTTTTTTTTCCCCAAAATATTCGGGAGGATTTTGAAATCGCCCGTCACAGATGACACTATCCCGGGCGGAGCAGAAGCGACTTTCGCTACCGGCCTGCGCTCCTGCCTTTCTCAGGAGGGCCGGGCCGAGGTGGACTCCCCTCCCCCCCTCTTCCCTTTCCTTTCAGTTCCCAAATCCCGAAAGGAGCAAAGCTAACGGCCGCGCCCCTCCGTCCCTGACTTTTGCTGGGGGAAAACGCAGCCGGCTCGGCCCGGATTGGGCGTGAAATGGTGACATTCCCCAGCGAGTCTTGGCTGGGGTGGGGGACGGGGACGCGGGAGCCCGGCTGTCACCTCGGCCGGGGGGGTTGAGGGTAAAAGGCTCCAGCGGAGCCCGCCCGACCCCAGACCGCTGCCTGCAGCTCCGAGCCGCCGGCGTCAGCCTCGCCGGGCGCGTTTTCCCTCCGCGGTTCTAACTGGGACTCTGTCTCAGAGCCGCCGAGTAGCGATCGGGGTTAGACTCGTGGGTGCTTTGAATATTCACCTCCCATCGCTTTGTTTCTTAACTTTTTTTGCCTCGTTTTTGTTGCTTTAGAAGCCGGGGACATACCTGAGTTATTAGTGACTGCATTAAAAACAAACCGGTGAACATCATGTCACTTAATGTGCAGTGTCACTGTTAATAACAATATTTTTTCACCATCATTATTCAATTCCTACAATGGAAAGGCTCTTTTCGACTTAACTGGATCGTGAGAAGCTTGCCCAAGCACCCGGGAAATGTCTGAATGCAGAAGGCAACGAATCGACCTATATGTAAATTCCGCCTCCTTCTTCTTTCCCTCCCCCCCCCAAAAAAAAAAAAAAAAAAAAAAAAAGAAAAGTGAATAAGCAATAAAATCCTCCCGGTATTGATTACACCCCTGCCACGGTTCCTCAGCGGCTCTGTGAGTCTGAACCGCCGTTAAGTGAGATGTCACACGCGAAGTGGGCAGACACTTCCAGCGGCGAGAAGTTTGGGGTTTTTTTTCCCGTGAGGTTGGGCACGGAGGGGCCAGACCGGGCTGATCCGCCCCGCTCCGGGCTGCCCGGCCCCGGCCCCCCTCCCCGAGCCGCTCCCGGTCCTCACAGCGGGGCTGCCCCCCCCCGGGGGGTTAATTGATGGGCCATTAGGGAAGCGGGTGCCGCCAGGTAGAGCTAAATCAGACGGTGCACCTAGCGATTTGTGTCTTTACCTGAAAATCACCCTTCACCCCAAAAACTGGAGACCGAGACCTCCTCCGTGTGTGGACGTTTGGGAAAGCAGTCCTCTTTCTCGGCTGTTGCTGGGTTTATCACTATTCCCCCCCCCCCCGCGGCTCTCCCTCTTTCTTAGAAGGGCAAAGCACGTCGGTGGCCAAAGCGCCCTTTGCGCTTTATATTAACTTTTATCCCCTTAGCCGGGCCCGGTCCCCTGCAGCAGCGAGCTGGTCTGCAGGAGGGATTCCCACGTCTGTCTGTCCGCTGCGGGCCAGGGCTGCGTGTTACCTCCGTCCCCATCCCTTCCCCCCAGTTTCCACCCAGACAAAGGTGGGAGACGCTTTTTTTCCGCTCTCAAGGGCGGTTGGTGAGCAGCTTTCCTGAAACAAAAACTCCCTTATTAAGAACAAATGTTGGCGTTTGCAGGGAGGGAGGAAAAAAGCAGCCCAGGGAGCGCAAAGTGGAAAGCGACCCTCTTCCTATTTGACGACAGTACCAGTTCCTCCAGGATCCCACCTGAGATTGAAGCCTGAATGTCAATAAATCAGCTCTAATGAAACCTCTGGCCCCGAAGAGCGGAGGGTTTGTCTTTCCCGCTCCGAAACGAGCCGAGAAACGAGGGGAGGGGGTGGGGGAAGAGGGAATAAATATAGAAAGGGGTGTGAGATTTTAATCCCAGGGGGCTGATTAGCATCGTTATGAAATAAACCGTACACAAAGTGATGTATTTTGTCGTTCATGCCTTTTTCTTGCTGTACTGAAATAATCGCACTGTTCGTGCCAACAATCTAGTCAGGCTACACTTCCCTCCTGCTTTCAATTTTCATTATTAAATCTCAAATGACGTTAAATATGCAGTTCTTGCCTATTAATTTTTTGTGTAAAAAAAAAAAAAAAGGTTTACTTGCCAAATCATTTGGGTGTCGCCCATCTCCATCCATGAACCGTTCATGAATTTCTCAGAGGATGAGAGAGGCCCTTTGGGTTTTACATACATAGTGAATACTTGAAAGCGAGTTATCCGAGTCTTTCTACTTTTCTTTCCAGAAAGAAATCCAGGTCTAAATACTAGAAAGGGTGGGTAAATTATGGAAATCTTTTATAAGTCTTTGGGCGTATAAACATCAAAGGAATGTCGTTAGCCTTTCTTAATCTCTGCCACTGCTTTTGGTTGTTACCAATCGAACTGTACACGTTGTGTCCAACAGAGACCTGGAACATAAAACGTGGGTGGTGGGGGCGGATGGAGTAGGAGCAAGAGCGGGGAAAAGAAAGTTCAGGCGTCTCCCCCGACATAAAATTCCCTCCATAAAATCTTCCTGAAGTGCACAGTAAAGACGATCGAGGATGATTATAATAAATATTTGCATCTACATCATATGCTAAACTGGAGGGGGGAAAAAACTAATTACTTATTAGCTGTTTGTCTATTTGTACTACACACTGCACGCAGACACAATTGCATTTTACCTCAGCGAAAAACAGCATGTTAGGGGGAGCAAGGAAGCATTATTATACCAACACAAGAAGATGAGTAGGCCTCCAGCTGCAGAGATCTTCGGTGTTTTATATTTAGCTAGAAGGATCCCAGAGTTTTCCGGAATTACAGTATTAATTTCTGCTCTATCAGCTGAAGAACACATGCATTTTCTCAATCAATTAGACATGTTAATAGAGGTAAAATACGAGGGGGGCGGGGAGGTGGATCATGGGAATTGCATATATATATATATTTAAGAAAAACAACTTCCTTTCCCCCTGATTAATATAGGCACAACATACTTCCTGACTCCAGACTAGCACGGCTCTTTATCCAGTTAACATTCCCAAGGCTGATGCCTGAAGTATCTAAGATCACTTTCAAATGCCCTTTCTAACAAGACCTGAGCAAGAGGCCACTAATTTTCACTGAACAAAAAGCCACTGGAGAGAGATCCGTTTGTCAATATCAACTGGTCCAGCAATTTCCCATCTTCAGACACATTGGCCTATCTGAGCTGGCAGATGTTTAGACAAGATTTTATAAATTGTTCAATATCAGACCATAATGAACCCCAACTGACCATTCCAAAGCAGCTAAAAGCATTCAGGATCTCCCCTGCTGGGATCTAATAATGCTCTCACACTGGAACATTATTAATCATGGAATAAAATAGATGAGCCTCTTGAAAAATAAGTGTATGATTGATTAAAGGGCAATCTAAGAAGCTATTATTCTTGTTTTATAACTGTAAGTTATATTCACTCAATTTATCTTTTGGGGAAAATAAATGATTGTTCGTTTCTTTTCTGAAATCATATTATATGAGGATTGCCATTATTTTACTAAAAATTAAAACGATTATTTAGCTGATCTTATGAGCCCAATCAAAGCGGATTTCCAATGTGACTGTAAAGATACCGTTTGCTGACTTAAAGAAAAAGAGAAGAAAACATAAACAACAGGAACTGGACTTTTTTGTCTTTTTTTTTTTTTGGCTTTGCATATTTTAGCCAGAAGTGGAAACAAAGAAAGTAGAAATAAACCGTAGCTGATTGTTATTTTTATGATTATTATTTTTATCTTTTTTTTTCCCCTAGAAATGGTGGATCTAAAGAATATTAATTCAGATAAAGAGCTACTTCGCACCCAGCATAAATAGTTTATAAGAAACATGCATGTATTCGCATCACTGTCTCTACGCATATGCATGTCTATATACAAATATGTATTTGCACATATGTGTGTACTTAAAGCTTAAGTATAACGGAACAACCCAGAAGGAATTAATTTATGCAAAGCATATCTTTGCAACGTATTTAAATTGCTTACTGATTTTACGGTCTAAGCTCTACTAGTGAAACTAC
This sequence comes from Opisthocomus hoazin, assembly GCF_030867145.1. NCBI lineage: Eukaryota > Metazoa > Chordata > Aves > Opisthocomiformes > Opisthocomidae > Opisthocomus > Opisthocomus hoazin. The sequence goes on along the minus strand of NC_134416.1, from coordinate 73,624,258 downwards.
AACTTTCATAATTTTCTAAATAATAGATTATTATTTGGGGGAAAATAAATGAAAAACACCATATTGTTGCAGACTAGTCTGTTTTTATTTACAATTAGATATATAAATTAGTAAAGAATTCTCGTTAAACAACCAAAGATTGTATAACCATCAACGTTTCAAATAAAAACCAGGGAAAATTTATTTACAAAAAGTTCAGATTCCATTGCAATACAACTTGCATAAATTACTAGAAGCTTTATATCGTTACAAAAATAAATATCAAATTTGTTTCCACTTTGTAAGGACTCAAGTTCTCCAATCACGTCTTTATTATCTCTACTGTATACATCTTTTACAAATAAATTTTACAATAAATCCTATCACACCTATCGAATATATACCGTGGCAATGAAGTGATCAATTCAAGGTATCCTGAGAAAAACAGATCCGTTTTCAAAAGTCACACATACATTGGGGAAACTATACTATACCAGCGAACTCACGTATGTCCAACAAAATTCTGGTTTAATAATTAGAGTCTGAAGATTTAATAGTGCTCTGTGGTCTTCTTTTATACAGTGGCACAAGATGTGATCCGGATTTAGAGATTTGTTATATATATTAGCTCGGGGAGAGATGATGGCTTGCTGACTTTTTTCAAAGCAATTGTGACACCTACCTGTGGACCAAGGAAAAAACCAGATCATCCAAAAATCCTTTAATTGCACACTAACACCATTAAACTGGAAAAGGCGAAGCAAGACAAAATTCTTACTCGTCTGATTTCTTCCGACAAAAGAGTTGAAAAAAACATCGCCAAGGCGATTTTTTCCATTTGTTTGTTTAGCCTTCGGTAGTGGAGGAGTGCGGAGCGCCACTGCTAGCTAGGCAAGAGGCAACTCACGGGTAACGCACCCTGCTTAAAATGCATGTTGATCTCTAACAGTTGTCCCCTTTTCTTCTAAAGACATGGTCACTGCGTGAAGCCTACCTCAGAACACACAATTTTAGCACTGCCACGTGAGCACAAGCACTTTGTTTTTGAACCACACCACCTGAAAAAATATTTATTTTCTGAAGTTTTCTTTACGTAGCATTTTAATAGTCATTACGGCTTTGCCTTACACGAGCGAATAGTGTGCAAGGTGAGGGAACTGTCTAACCTGACTTTAAAATGAAGACAAACCCTAGAAAGAAAAGCCCTGACGAGAGGTTTTTAAAAAAAAACGCAGAAAAGGATGTCTTACTCCATAATCAGGCTCTTAAGTAATGAAGCAAGAAATTAACGTCAAGCAAGTCTAGAACCGTGCAGCGTGCCTTAGACCTGATGCCAAATGATCAGCGTAATAGAAAATGCTCTCACTTACTTGCATTGCTGTGTGATTGCACTTCTATAGGTATGGTTGTACTCCTACTGTGCAGACTTCAGTGGGATCTGTCAAAATACAACCGTCAGTTAGTCACAGGACACAGCCAGCTAACCAGATTATACAGTGTGTGCGGGTCCCAGCCCTCACTCGCACAGAATTCGCAGCTGAGTCATTTACAAGGCTGGCCAATGTTTTATAATTGCCCATATTTTGAGTGTTTTGTTAGAATAAAGTGACAATTATATTAGTGCAAACCCTTTTAGGGGGAAAAAAACCCCCAAACCCCCCCAAAAAAAACCACAAAGCAGTTAAAAATGTCGTGCTCCACATAACTTCACGTCCAAGGTCAGCAATTGTCTGAACCCAAAAGTGCAAAAAACCCGAGAGAATACTGGAAACAGAGCAAAACCAGTTTGCCGGAAGAAAGAAAAAAAAAAAAAAAAAAAAAGAAACCAAAACCCAGGCAGTGACACCGGTTCTCTCTGGACATGTTTGCGTGTAGTTTTCCTTTTGAAAACGAGTTTTTAATGCCGCGTCTGCAGCCTGCGAGACGGATGTAAAAGCCGCCTTTCCCGTTGCCTCCCCGGGCTGCCGGGGGCAGGCACCGGCACGGCGGCGACACGCCGCTCCGAGTCCCCGGGCTGCGCTGCTGCTGCCCGGCTCCACGCTCCCGGCGGCGGCCGTGCGCTCGCCGCTTGCTCCGGGGAAGGTTTCAGCCTCTACAGCGTGTAAAGGACTTGTCGGGATCTGGGAGGGAGGGCGGGGGGGAAGAGAGAGGCAAAAGCTAGTCACCTACCTTTCTTGGAATCGTAACTAGAGGGCCTGTAGTGCTGTTCTAGCTGGTTAGTGATCGTTTTCAAAGAGTCACTGCTCTGCTTGTGGGCAGAGCTGGCGTTTAGGACAGTCTGACTTAGTCCCTCGTTCGAAGCCACCGCCGCGGAGTTGTACCTCAGGATCCCCTGGCTCTGCAGAGCGTTAAAGTTCCCGTAGTTTGTGTAATTGCTATAAAAAGGCGAGGTGTAATAAATATGCCTCCCCAGGAGGGAGGAGGGCGAGTAGGCAGCGCTGTGCGGGGCGGAGGCGGGGGTGGCCGAGGGGAGCGGGGCGGGCTGGCAGCCCTGGCCCAGGGTCTGGCTCTTCAGGTCCGAGGTGGCGATTTCGGCCAGCGACCAGAGCTTGGGCTTGCTGGCCGGCGTCGGGGGGCCGGGGGAGGCTCGGCCTCCCAGGGCCGCCTTGCTGGCGCTGCGGGCGGCGTCGGCGTGCGGGTGGCCGAGGAGCGGGGCCTCCACGGCCGCCAGCGGAGAGGAGGTGGCCGGCTTGGCCGGCGGGTCGCGGTCCCCGCCGCCGCCGTCGTCCTCCTCGATGTCCTCCTCCTCCTCCTCTTCGTCCTCGTCCTCCTCCTCGATGTCCTCGTACTTGTCCTTGCACTCCGAACCCGACTCGCAGAGGGGGTCGCCCGCTCGGCACGGCGGCTTCTCCCCGTCCGACTCGGCGGAGCAGGAGTGGTCCGTCAGCGAGTCGACTTGCAAGCTGATCCCTGCCAGGGTCCGCCGGGCACAGAAAGGCAGAGTCAGCACGGGGGGGCTCGCAGACAAGAGAGCACGGCCACCTCCACCGCCACGCCGGCCGCCCCGGCCTTTTGCTTGCGACCCCCCGCCGAGGAGCACCCAGCCCCACGGGCTAGCCCCACCGCGGCACCCCGCACTGCCCCGCCGGCCCCCCCTCCCCGCACGGCACCGCCGCCCCCCCATTCCGCCCCTGCCACCGGCAATGCGCAGCGACAAGCTCCGGGAGCAGCCAGAGACGACGGGACGGGACACGTTTTGGGGTCGCTTCTGTCAAACGCCGCCTCCCCCCACCCCCAACCGCCATTCCCCCCCGCTGCCCCGCTCCCGGGGGTACGCAACGGGGCGGGATGGGGCCACCCAGCCGCGGCCGCGATCGCCCCGCCGCCCACCTTCGTCCTCCGCGGAGGTTTCGTTGCTCTCGGGCATCTTCTCGGGACTTTCCTCTTTACTCCTCGCCCCGTCGCCTTCGTCTTCGTCCTCATCCTCGCTCTTGTTCCGCGGGGCCCAGGTCATCTTGTTCTCCTTCTTGAGCCGCCGGCGGGCGTTGGCGAACCAAGTGGACACCTGGGTGAGGGTCATCTTGGTGATGATGGCCAGCATGATCTTCTCGCCCTTGGTGGGGTAGGGGTTCTTGCGGTGCTCCTGTAGCCAGGCCTTCAGCGTGGCCGTGGCGTCGCGGGTGGCGTTTTTCCTGTACGCGGGGTCGTTGAGCTGGTAGGGGTAGGCAGGGCTGCCGTACGGGTGGTAGCTGATGGCTCCGGTCATCCCCGTCGTGTGGGCGTCGTAAGGGGAGCCCTGGACAGAACAAAACGGTGGGGTCGGCAATTTGTTATTGCTGATCGCCATTAGCGAGTTGTCAAGGGCGAGATCGGCGGTTATATTTGTATTTCCCCGGGACAGTGTCTTGTATCCATATTCTACGAGGGGGAGAAGCGGCACCCAAAGGCCATTAAGTTGCGATTTACCCCCCCCCCCCCCAACCTTTCCTCCGCCCAGCGCACAGACGCGGGCACACGCACTTAAAATTGGCGATGTTTTAATCTTTCTGACTAATTTCAGCTCCTTGTAATTGAATATTTCCCAAAATAATTTTTGAACCGCGCAGACACTTTAAAGGCCCTACAGGTAGTGTCTTGATATCTACATTTCTCTGAAAGGTTCAAAAGATGTTTCCTTTTTTGCTATAGAAAATACAACAAAGCCGCCACTTAGCAATTCACTGCGCTAATGCATTGCAAATCCAATTTGCAAATCAGAAGATATGCACCGTTTCGAATTGTTCAAATGCGATGTAATTAGCATTTTAATTCGCCCTTTAACGTTTAAATTGCGCTTATTTAAGTCTGCATAATGCAAGAAAAGTTACAGATATCGCTAAGGAACTCGCTAGCTTTCAGCACGTCTCTGAATCCCGCAGATCGGCGAGCCACAGGCGCAACACCACCCGGTATCCCGCGCAGTTCGCAACCTCGCCGCAACTCCTCAACGGCGAAAGCCAGCAAGCGAGATCCTCCGACCCTTTATACCACCCCGAATAAAAACCGCGCGACAATTTACGCACCGCATTTCACAGACAGAAAGCGAGCAGTGTCCCTGTCACTTCGCAGGGAGAGCGAACTAACCCCGCAGCCTACTCCTAGGATCTCGGCAGCGGCTCCAGTCTCAAATTCCGGGCGCAGGTCTTTGTGCGTACGGACTAGATACGTGTCTGACTCTGCGTGCGCGTGTTTATAAAACTATATAAAACTACATAAAACAGCAATCTAGACGTGCAGTTTGTTTATATAGTTTACGGTTTTATTTATACAGTTTATGCACAGAATAGGCACACATGCAATAGCAAGTGCTCCTTTTAACTAGTAAGAAGAAAGTGAAATCCGAAACTGCGGCCACCACAACCATCTTGGGCTTAAGCGAAGCTCACAGATCGCAAACAGATGCTCCTTTTCATTCCTAAAATCCAGTTAAACCATTAGCACAAAACACACCGAAAGTGAATAAACCCGTACGGGGATAAAGCCCGCAGCTCCTCTAAACACCGACTTAAAAAGAGAGGGAAAAAAAAAGGAGAAAAAAGAAGAAGAAGAAGGAGCAAAAACAAAACCAAAGAAAGAAACCCGCTCCTATCCTACCACAGCGAAAAGAAAAAAAAAGAGAAAGAGGGGTGGGGGGAGGAGGGGGGTTGAATGGAAGCCCCCAGCCCATCTGACGGAGCCGATCCGAATTTCTGTGCCCAGGGCGCCCGCCCGGCTCCGCGTACCGCAGGGGGACCCCGACCCCCAGGCCCGCCGGCACCGCACTCGGCAGGGGCGCGCAGCCGGGCTGCGTCCCGGTCCCGGCCCCGGCCCCGCTCGGCCCCGCCGTCCACGGCCGGGCTGCCAGCGGCGCGCAGCGCGGAGGCGGCGAGGGGTGTCGGGGGGCTGATGGTGAGTGTGCGAGGAGGGCAGAGGCTGAAGATGATGAGGATGAGAATGCGGATGCTAATGAAGAAGGAGAGGGTTTCTCTTCGGTAGTTACCATGTAGGAGGGGAATCCCGTGGCGGGGTCTGTGGAGTACTGGAGCGGGCTGGTGAAGCCTGTGGCCGCCGCCTGGGCGGTGAAAGCTGCCGATCCCGGGTAAGGGCTGAACGCCGATCCCGACGAAGACCTGGCCAGCTCCTCGCTCCTGGGGGCCGCCAGCGCCGACGCCCCGTACGCCGGGCAGGAGTACAGAGCCAGCGAGCCGGGGGGCTGGTAGAGGTAACCCTGAGGATAGGACATGGCTTGCACTGGCGTGCACAGGAGCAGGGAGGGGGCGAGGGTGACCGGCCCTGCTGCTGCCGCTGCTCCTGGCGCTGCTTTCGTGCTCTCCCTCTCTCCCTCTCTCTCCCGCCCTCCCTCTCTCTCCCCCTCCCTCCCTCCCTCCCTCCCTCCCTCTCTCTCTCTCCCTAGTTGGCTCTGTGCAGTTATGTAGAGAATCAGAATTGTTATATGCTCCCCCCCATGCGCACCCGGTCAGAATAAAAACAAACAGGAGAAAGGGGAAAAAAGAAAGAATACCCCCCGAAAAGGGAAAATAAATCAGAAGTCTAACCGGGAGGGGAAGGGCTTCTGGGAGAGACGAAAGAGGAGAGGGTTAACAAAAAGAGAAAGAGAGAGAGAAAGGGGGAGAGAGAGGGGGAGACAGAGAAGCGAGCCCCCGAAATCAGGAAAGCGGCTGCTGCATATGGAGTTCTCCCAGCCAGCCAGCTCCCCCAGCGCCTGCGAGCCTGTATTTTGGGGGAAGTATAGAGCCCGGAGTGAAGAGTTGAGGGAAGGAGCACTCGAGTTTCTGAGGGACATTGGAAAACGGAGCTGTCCGTCACCGCCGCTCATCTGCATAGCGCGGCGGGCCCGCCCCTCCCGCTCCGGCCCCGTCTCCTCCCGCGGCCGGCGGGCAGGGAAGGCAGGGAAGGCGGGCAGGCAGGCAGGCAGGCTTTGTAAACCAAGCCGGCCCCTCGGACTGCGAGCACGCTGCCGAGACGCCGAGCGGTGATGCTGCTCATCAGCTCCGCTCCGGACTGGCGCAGCCATAAATACTCTTTCGCACGCTCTCGGTTACACATTCCCCCCCCCTTCCCCACATCCATTCGGGGAACCGCGGAGAGCGGGTGTTGCAGATACACGCGTCCCTTCTCCCGCGCTCCCCCCTCAGCGCTGCGTGCGGCCGGGCGGGCTCGGAGGAGCCGGGCGGTGCGCGGGGGAAGGGCACTTGGTGAAAGTACTGCCCGGTAAGGCAGCAGCGAGGAGGAATTGCTCGAACCGGCTGACCCAGGGCCGCGCCGTCCCCGGCAGCGAGAGCTGCACGGCTGCGTACGAGTGGCCACAAACCGTCGAGCTCTAGTCATGGAGGGCGTCTGCACACCGGGGGGGACGACGCCGTACACACACCAACCCTCATCTTTATTTCATTTCTGTTCTTCCTTGTCTATGTGCATGAGGAAGAGGCCTAGGTGACTCCTGCCGTGGGGCTAGATGCCCCCCCTCCCCCCCCCCCGCCACCTTCCCCCCCCCCCTTCTGCAGTTCCGATAAATCTCCTGGAGCACAGGCACGACGTAATTAATGTCCCAGATAAGGTATTCTCTTTTCCTCTGCCCCCTCCCTTCGGCCCTGGCCACCAGCAGCTCCTGGCCATTGCCTCCTGCGGGAGGGCGAAGGGAAGGCGCCGCTCTTTTCTGCTCAGCGCAAACGTAAACAAACACAAGGATGCGCGCCTGCGTTTTTTGTAACGATTAGCCCGGAGGAACCCTTCAGCAACTGGCAGTGAGCCGCCCGCACTCCAGCTCCGGCCTTTGCCTCCCGGGGCGAGGCGCGGTGCCGGCTGGCCCGCTGTCCCGCAGCACCCGACGCGCCCGGGTGTCCGCCCCCCCACCCAGGGCCGGTACCGGGGCTCACCACCCCCCCGTCCCGCACCCTCAGCCCGAGCCCCGAGGCGCGGCGTTGGGCCCTGTCCGCCCCGCCGGGCCGCTGTCGGAGGGGCCGAGGCCCACTAGGCCGCTCCGCGCCTCCTAGCCCGCACCTGAGGCCCGCAAGGCCCGGGCGGGGCCGGAGCAGGCCGGCAGGTAGGGACGGGGCCGGCGGGGCTGCAGGGCTGGAAGCCACCGCTCCTCCTGCAAGCCGGGAGGCAAAGGCCTGACCGGCCGGGGACGAGCCCCTCTTTTACTTTTCCAACGTCCGCGAGTGAGCGCTTGTCCCGTGTTTAACCCCGCGAAGCCGCTTGGCGTTTGCGGGCGGCTCCCTCGGGCGAGGTCGGGCTGGCGAGGAGCTTGGGGTCGGCTCCCCGCGGGCCGAGGCGGCGGGGGGGGGAGGACGGCGGTAGCCGGAGAGCTGCGGGTTAGCAGGGCGGCAGGTGCCTAATCAATTAAACACGCGGCTAATAAAGAAAGCAACGCACGTGGAGGAGCCGTTCCAGCAGCCTGGCGGGCGCGGCGGGGAAGACGTCTTGAGGCAGCGCGGCCGAAGGCCGGGGTGCGGGTGCTGTCCGCAGCAACCCGAGCTTTCCGCTTTCCTCTTTCCTCTTCTGCCTGCCTTTTTTTTTTTTTTTTTTTTTTTAAATTTCCCTTCCTCCCCTCCTCTGCTGCGAAACCCACGTACCCGCTTACCCCTGCCCCTGCGCGCAGAGATCTGGCCACCAGACACACCGGATTAATTCCTGTCTAGAGCTATCAGCTGGCCCGTGGAAGAGGCGATCCTTAAAAAAAGCAGGTGAGGGGGAGGAGGTTAACACCAACAGGTTATTTCTTGTCATTAACTCCCGGCTTCCTGATAAGAGAGTGATAAACAACTGGGAAACTCAGTGCGACAGATTACAGGGGAGACGTTTGCTTCCCTGCTTGGTGATTAATGCGCATACATTAAATAAAAATAGAAACTCTAAAAACAGGAGCTTTATACGAAACACATTCATATTTCAGTGGTTCTACGGAATAATCGATATCATGCGATTACATCTAAATAGTCAATCCCTGTGTTCCGCAGACCGATTTCTAAGTATATGAGCTCTGCTTTTGAACGGAGCAGCAGCTGGAGAGCTGAGAATGCAAAATTAATTATAACATTATAAAGTCATACGTGAATCTCTCTCTAAGTCAACCTGCAAGCCTTGCAAGATGGGCTATACTCTCTGTATTTTTATTCGGGAAGCCAAGTCTGTCCTTTTCCGGCAGGAGTAGTGTAAGTAAGTGTTTATCTACGCGAATTGATTGCTTTTAGTTCCTCCTCTTTAATAATTAGTGGAACAATACAGATTGGGAATACAAAGGCCGTTGTGTTTACACTATAGCAAGGGATTAATGCTATTAAGTGAGTGTTACAGTTATGACCTGGGAAGAGTACTTAAATAAATACCGTGATCCCAGGAGAACTGACATAATTCAGTTCAGCGTGTGTGTAGATACACAGAGACATGCACACATACACGAGAGATACAAATCTCCACACGTATCTACACGCATATACGTGCGTTATACACGCTAGGTGTACATCGCCGTCCGTGTAAAACGCAGGTGCTGTTTTCGCCTCCATTTGCATGTCTTTCCTCTATGAAAATCTATACTTTTTGTGATTTCGGTGGGAGTAATGTTTAAATCAGGAACATCACTCCCCTTCCTCCAAAGACACAGAGCAACAGATTACATTTCTGATGTTTTAATTTGTGAAGTCCAAAAATACTGTTTTATATACAGAAACAGGGTTAATTTCGCAATCAGAGATTAATGGAGTGAAATATTATCATTTCAAAAGACAAGTTCTTGCGTTGATTTGATTTGCATAATTTTTGTATGGCTTCAGAGAGGAATGGATTTACCCACTGCAAGGAGACGGTACGCGTTTTATTACAACCAGTACACCACTAATTTGACTCCGCACAATGTGGAGAACGAATAGCTGGTGGGATCATTTAAATATAGCTGGCGAAGTCTTTGCGATAAACAAACCAGAAAGCCGTGTCAATAACGTTTTTAAATATCGGTCAGCGTACGTGGCTGTATTTAACTTCTTCTCGGAGTTATCTCTGTTTGATCTGAATGCCTTTCGCGGGGAAGAGGTTTTTCATCTGCCTCCAGCGCCGAGATCTCATTTTCCCACAGCACTACCCATCACTAGTAAAAAGCCGTCTAACTTGCGCCGTTAAACAGTAGAATAGTATTACACGCACTTTTTATCGGTAATAACTGTGGCAAATTAACATGCCTACACAGAGACGCTAAGACTTTACACACTGCGTTTTCATTTGAATAATCTGTTCATTAGTTCAGCGTTTACCTTCCCCGGTTTTAAGCGCCGCTCTCGCCTTGTCTTTTTTAATTCGGTTTGCTCTGGCACAGCTGAGAAGGTAGTCGAGAGCCACCCCCACTCACCCCCCGGCCCCTTTTCGGCTATCGCTTGCTGCCGTCCTGGGAGACAGGTCTTGCGGTTTCGCCGTCCATCAGCTCCGTCTCCTCGCCCTGGTGACAGAGGCTGAAGTTTTCGGGGGAGGGAGGTGGGAAGCCCCGTCGGCGGGCACGGCCGGCTGGCAGCCAGTGGCAGCTGCCCGGTGCCCGTCGGCCCGCCACCCCGCTCCCCTCGGATTCACTCAGGTAAACGGGGGAAGCAATGAATAAACCAACAAAAAAAAGAAAGAAAACTGTGGCTGGCGTGAAGGCGAGGTTTCCCATCCTTGGTGGTGGTGGTGGTGGGCTCTCCGAGGCCCGGGGACGCGCACACGCCAGCGACCCGGGCCGCGACAATCGCCCGGCTGTCGCGACACCGGTCACAGCAACTTTTTAAGCAGAGCGGAGTGCAACTCGGTGGGGTTTGGGGACGTGAGACGGCGCGCAGCAGAGAACAGTTCCCTGTGACACAACCGCACAGCGGTCTGAGAACGCTTCCTCCTTGCTCCCGTGAAATGGGGGACCGCCACCATCTCCCGGAGACAACGAGGCGAAATAACAGGCGACTGTGTTTTAAAATAACAGATGACATACGCGCACTGTGCAAGCAGAGTTGTCCGGTTTTCGAGTAAAGGGAGCCGGGTTTGCGGGGCTCGGTCAGGGCCGGGGGAGACCGAGCGAGCCGTCCCGCCGCAGATCTGCTCGCAGGGCGAAGGTGAAGAGCGGGGAAAACGCCAGGGAGGAACGGAAGAACTTTTCTGTCGTGGTCTCCAGGGCCGAAGCCGTGAGTTCCGGCTGCGAGGGGGAGGGGGCGCTGTGGCAACAAAGTCCCCGGCGCGGCCCGGCCCCGCAGCCAGGCTGCTTCCGCGGGCTCCCTCCCCGGGGCCGCTCTCCGCATTTCAGTCACTGCTTCCATTAACACTGTCATCTAGCTGTCCCCCCCGCGATACCTGCACTAAAAGCTGGACGGTTCGCATGAGTTATGGCCACTTCTGCCCCCCTTATGCCACTTCTCTTTATTTTTCTTTTCTTTCTTTTTAATCCTTTTCGGTTCGGTAAGACTGGAATAGCGTATTTCATTTTCAAAACACGCTGCAAGAAGGGTCTACCCAGGGGAACGCTGAGAATTTAGACGACTCTCTCTAACACGCAAACGCACACAAATAGGCACACATGAAATGTACCCCTTGTTTGTAGCTCTTTATTTTTCTTTCTTTTTTTTTTTTTTTTCCACCCCTCGGGGCTTCTGTGGCTTCGACATTTTGCACTAATAACGGGCCACGTCTTTACGAGGACTGAGCTCCCCCCTTTTGCGACATTATTGGGGGCTGTGTTAAAAAGAAAAAAAAAATAGAAAACTAAAGCGGATCTCTAAAAAGCAGATCTGAGGCTTAGAAAAGTTGCTTCCCATGTGTCACACTGTTATTACGAGTCTTAGTCATTTTCTGCTTAGGGGAATATAAGCAAATACGTATCCCGAAGTATAAGATAAAAGGCCTCCAAAGCTTTCCCGGAGCTCGCTTTTTCACCTGAAGGACACGCTGTGTTTCTCAGGGAGAGAACAAGCGTAGGAGCTGCGGGTGGGACAGGTCCTCCTTCGTACGGAGGAAAGGGCAAAGAAAAAAAAAAAGAAATTAAACCAGTGTACCCCGTTCATCGAACGAGCCGCCGAGCCGGTGGTGGGGCGGAGGCAGAGGCGCGGCGGGCTCGGAGTGGCCCCTCCGCACCCCACCGCCGGCCCCCCGGCTCCGCGCTCGGCTGCCGCCCGGTGTCCGCTGCCAGTGGCGGTACCGGCGGTTCCCCGCAGCCCGTGTCGGCGCCTCGGGCGGCGGGGAGGGAGGGGCAGGGCTGCCCGCGGGGTCAGGCAGGGGCGAGGACCCCCCGGCCCACACGCTGCCGGGGGAAGAAGCCCTCCGCGTCCCCCACCTGCGGCTCAACACCGCGTCTTCGCCCCTGGGTTTGGTGCTGGGGCAGCGTGGCTCGGAAAGACCGACTCGGGGTCAGCGGGAGGCCGAATCCCTTTGTCGCCTGCTGCGCTGGCGGAGCGAGTGACGGACAGAGCAAAGGAAAAGTGGGAAGATTTAACTGAAGGGTTGGCTTATCTTAAGGTCTTACGTTAAAACGGATGCTTTGACACAGGGATAGTCAACAAGTAGGTTCGGGCACTCTGGTACCCAAGGAGCAGTGGTAGGCAGGCAGGCTCCCGGGAGTGCTTCACCCAGAGCAGATGTATATAGATGGAGTTCTCCTACTGGTTCTTATGCCAGCTGTGTGGAAATCTGCTGCCAGGTTAAAACTGTTTTAGACAATTTTGAAGTCACTATGCCAGACCCTTTCCCCTGCTTGTAATTGCCATCATCTGTTTCATCACCGCTTTTAACACTAGAGAGCACCTGCTCACCTGCTTTGTGCTTTTCTCTCATTCATTCATTCATCCATCCACGCATTCATTCACCTCTGTGTGTGTATACGTGTGTGTGTAGCCCCAGAAACACATTTCTAGATCAAGCCTATCCCCCCACTCCCAAACCAGAAAGTCCTACTCTCACCAATAAATAACCCTCCCAAACAATGAGACCTCTTTGTATCCATTTAAAACCAGGTAGTTTCCTTTCTCAGAACAATCAGCTATCCTCATTGTATGTTCAAGACTCATTCGAGATTGTTGGTGTGTTTTTAAAAGTAGACAGAAAAAAGACTGAAAAACTGTAGTCACACTTAGGAAAACTATTACGTATTCACGTGGTTAGTGATACCATGAGGTATTAAAAGAATCTACTTAAAATCGATGCAGGACAGTTCACAAACATTCAGGTAGCTTCATAATAATTTTGCATTTTCTGCCATTAGTGGGCAGAGTCAAGGGTAACTGAAGTTCTTATTTTCATATTTTCCTTTAAATTGGTATTTTCTCGAAATCTACGCTGAACTTCCAGTGTTCCTTACATTTAGTTAATGAATTACTACAAAATTATTCTTTTTTTTTTTTCTTTATTCTTTACCCACAAGCTTCACTCCAAGTTACAATCTCTGAATTTTGGGGTGGGGGGGTAGATTTTTCATAATACTAGTCCTTCATGTATAAATGGCAAACAAGAACACCCCCAAATATTATTCTGAATATTATTACAAGCAAAAAAGACATAATGCTATTTCTAACTTGTTAAAGAAATGCTATCTAGGTTTACTCATATGGTCTCACTGCTTTTCCTGGCTTTGTAGCAATGCTAGAGCAGACTGCTAGTTGAACGAAGTTTATAGCCTTCCTTCAGAGTAAAGGAAGGGCAGACAGACAATCTGTCTCCTAGATTTCTGACCTATAACTGTGCAGATTTTAAGACACTTTAGTCTGGGAAAGGCTGGTTGCCTGTTTGCCAATGAGAAGTCTAAATGTGTGCACATTTCTCCTCATACATCTGACTCATTTTCATCCGCAGGAGTACAGAATTAAAACTAGCTGAAAAGATGAGTAGTGCTTTGACTCTTTCTGATATCAACAGGGTTTTAAGAATGACATGAACTGTTGACTTTGTTTTGTGTTTGGCTATGCTCAGCACAGCAGTGGGGTCCTGTCGTGGCTAAAATACTGTGTATAGGCTGACTCTTCACTCTGTGGAAGGCTTGGAGAGCTTGTATTGATTCGCTAGTAGTAAGACATCGGGGGAAAAAAAAAGCTTGACAGAGGTCTTCTAAAAGGTCTACATTAAACTAATGCCAGCACAAACTAATCAACAGATTTTCTTCAGTTTTCAGAAAGACATTTTATGTTTGAAGTGTAGGTTCCAGCAGTTTAAAAGAACAAATGTCTCCATTCTTATCAAGAGACAATGAATTCCGCTTTATGCAGCCCAGCCTTAAAACACATGACCTTTTAACGTATCTCTGAAAGGCAAGCAGTGAAATGATCCTTTTTTTATTTTATTGGATGTTCCCCAATTGCTAATTAGTGAAGTTCTAGAAGGTCGTGACTCCTCTTGCACTTTTGAACATGGAATTCTCAACAACCGCTTCAGAAATATGTGATGTCATTATCTCAAACAGCAGAGGTACACAATATTTAAATTTTATTTCTCATGCAAATACACCATCTGACTTTTTCATCTGGAACCAGGACAGGGTTAATTTTCACCGGACTCCAGGAAGCGGCACAGCCGGGGGGTGGGGGCTGACCCCACCTGGCCAAACAGAGCCCGGTATTCCATACCATGTGTCGTCACGCTGGGTTCCGGTGGGGGGGGGCGGCGCGGCGGGAACTCACTCGCGGCTTGGGGGGGCGTGGCGCCAGTGCTGTTCGGGAGAGCGGCTGTCTGGGTCGTGCGGTTCGTTGTTGTGTTTTCTCCTTATTTGTACCGTTGTTGTTCCTGTTTCCCTTTGTTTGCTGTTCTGTTAAACTGCCCTTATCCCGACCCACCGGTTTCTGCCTCTTTCTTTTCATTCTCCTCCCCACGCCGGCGGGGGGAGGGGCGGCCGCGTGGCGCTTTTGTTGCCGGCGGCAGCCGAAACCAAAACAAACCCATTTGGTGGAGTCCTTGTACTTGAAAGATAGGAAGTGATAAGGATGGGAAGAAAAAACAATTGCTTAACCAGCAGCCTCCACTATGACACTTTGTCTCAAATAATTCTATCCTGGGATCATAAAAATTTCTGTAGTGTTCTGGTCTTAGTTTTTTTTAAACCTGTTGGATTCTTAAAACAAAAGCAAACCAAAAGTTCCTCCCTTTCTCTTACTCTTTTCTCCCCCTGCTGTTGCTTCCTTACCTTCTCTTAGCTGAGATTTTCTGGAAGGTAATGGTGTGTCATGACTTGGCAATGGTGGACTTGCCTTTGTACCCTTCAAATGGGAATAATCTTACCAGAAGGACTCTATGAGCTGCTGCCTGTTGTTTGAACTTCAGTTTAATAGTCAGACATGTGAGATATCCTTCACTATAGATTTAGTGAGATTTCTTTATAAACTAACCAATCTTAACCCTGTGAATATACCAATTTAAGAAATTGTTTGGCACTACTTTTGTAAGAATGTATAACAGGTGTTTAGCTTTGCACAAGCACAGTTAATACAATATATGCACTTGCACATCAGTTGTTGGTCTTTTTTCAAGGATAGGTACTTAGTTTCTAACACCTCTTGTTTTTCAGTTGAATTTATGCACCTTATCAAATTTGTGAACACTATCCACTAAAAATATTTCAATGAACTTGGTTAAAAATCATGTATGAAGGGATAAAACATTAATTCTAACCCTTGTAAAAAAGCACAGGTTATAAAGGAATCTTTCCCCCGTAAATATACTTGTTTCAAATACGAAGTGAAAAGAAGAAACAGTACATTTAACACGCTTTTTTTTTGTTTAATTTTTGTTCTGTTTTCACCTGATCAATGGGATTGTTTCCTTCAGCTCTCTTAATTGATTTTTGTTTAACAGAGTTTGCTTAAATAATTTGTTGGTTCACTAACGCTAGAAACTGATCTGTGAGACTAGTCTTTTATTAGTCTTAAGCTTCCTCCCTTTTCCACTTTAGTTGGCCACATACTGTCTACCATACTTACTTTTCTAAAAGTCACCGCTCAGTGTTTTATCAATGGAACGTGTAGGCCACGATTTCTGCTTGGTTTTCAGGCTCACAGTATCATTCATAGGAAACTCAGTAAAGGTAAAAAAAAAAAATCTTTCATCAATATTCAAGATTGCTTTTTAGTATTATGTAGGAGATCAAGCAGCACAAACACACAGCTAAAAGGACTGCTCCTAACCTACACAGTAAATATGACACATATATGGGAATACTAGCAGGGAGGTAGTAATACTAACAGACTTCTACAGATCTGTTAGCAAGTTTAGGACTATAAGTTGCTTTTTCAAGTCCTAACTTTTTAAAGTTAAGACTTTCAGCATAAGTTAGGTCATAAAAAAGATGTCAAGCACAGAAGAATCAACAAAAATATTAACAGATGAAGGGCCGTGGAAGCAAGTGAGTTTTCCAGCCAAGAGGCAGGACCAAGTGCGCAGCAGGACTGAACTGGTGCAGGTGACCACTGAGCATACACGCGAGGTGAAACTACACAGAATGAGCCATGACACCGGGGGCAAATTAGAGACATCCGCTTGTCATATTTGTAATAATGAGGCTTTATAGTGGTGACTAGATAATAAAGGAAGAATTCTGTGGTGTTCCTCCCTGCTTTAACAAACAGAGACCCTTGAACTTTATTGTCTGAGGTTGGGCAAGAAAGATCTCTTCATGGACTGACTATGTTTGTGTTTCTTCATGTCTTAAAGCATATGAAAGTGTCAGCAGCAAGACTGTTCTCTCCGCTGCTTTTATTAAAATTATATCATGAATTATTTCCTTCACGCAGCATTTGTATTTCATTATTTTAATTCACTTGTCATATTCCATTATTGATATTTACAGCAAAGCTCTTTTAAATTAGTTCTTTAGAGTACTTTGGAGCTAATCACGTGATCTTTCTTGGTTCTTTAAAACATGCCTGGAGGTCAACAACAACATGAGAGGAAATTCAGCAGGGGGACCAAAGGTTGGATTCCACACCAAGAGAAGGTAGATTGTTGTTTTGGTTACTACACTTGAATATTTTGTACTTTTAAACATAATGTTTTTATTGAGCTTCACTATTAAAAATTGCTTTTCTTTTGTATGTGTTATTCTGTGTGATGTATAACTCTAGATGTCAGCAGAATAATATAAAGAAGTTCTATCAAATAAGATATATACAACAAAAAATAGTTTTAAGTGTTAGAGTACACCTGGTTTCATCCAAGGAGCTGTATATAAAGTGCAAACTTCACATTAACTTTTGGGATAAATCTCAAGAACAATATACAAAGGAGTGCACTTCACAAATCAGTTATGGGTGCTCTCTGGGACAGCACAGGAGACTTGAGGTAAGCACGTCAGGACAAAACCAGTCTCAGCTCACACAGCCTTCTTTTCCATTTGAGAAAGATCATTTCTTGTGGGAGTATGAAGGAAACTGTGATGATCACCAGCCAGCCTAGATGACCAGGTGTTCACGCCTGTAGATGTGCTATGGAGTGTGCTTCCTCCACTGTGTAGACCCAACTGTTGTGTAGCAAATAGTGCCATGAACACTTGGCTGATGGGTATACTGCCCACAGACATATATAGGAGATCACAGAACTGCTATTTGAATAAGCTGGCTGGGGAAGCTGCTTTGATGACAGGTCAGAATCCAAATACCACAGAGGAGTAATTTCCTGCGGTTAAGATCCATCTGAAGAAGCTGCACCAGCATCTTGGCCTTGATTTTAAGGAGCATTTTGGCATTGCTTTAAGAAGACCTCTGGCCTTGAAAGACATTTTCAAAGACAGTGACATAACTAGAAGCCTATGTCTTGTTGGCCTCGGTGTGACTTGGGCTAGTAAGTGTCTGAACCCCTGCTATAGCTGGTATTTGATAAACAAAAACTCTTCTGAAATGTTTGACTATGTAATGCCCTGATTAAGAATGTGGAGCCTGGGCTTGTGACTGTAAACAGCACAGAGTCTGAAATCTTGTAAAAACTAGGTCCCATGTCTTTGTCTGCACTGGAACTGCTGTTTTTGTATGAAATGGATGGCAAAAATTGATTTGTCTGAACCAGAGGCAGAATGTGCTCGGTTTTTGTTCACTTCGAAATGAAGGCCTTGGTCAAGTCAAGTCCTGCTGCACTCAGCTAGACTGCTGAAGGACCGAGAGTCCTACATGTCCGTGGTAGGTAGAGCTGAACCATAAACCAGGTACTTAAAACAGATCCATCACCTACTGGAAATGCAAGACACCTGCTCTGCCATGCTGTTACCTTTCTGTAACTTGATTGCCGAGTTCTCTCTCAGCCTCTCGGTTGAGCCTTTTTCACTCCATGTGCGATGCACTTCTGCCTATGGCCTCTTCTTGGAGGAATTTCTTTGGCTTTGCAGTAAAACCCAAGTTTTTTCATGTAGTGCTACAGGGGAAGTAGATGCAAACTACGCTCTCGGAGGTGAGGAATGACAGAAGAAAATAGTATGCCAACCTTTGAAAAGAAGAATTGAAAAATAAAATATTAGTCAAAAGGGTTCAAAAAGCAAGTAGAAGAAATCAGGATTAAATAGCTGCTCTCTCAGAGAGCAGCTCTGTTGCAAATGGTATTTTACTGTGAAGGTTATTCTGGGAAATTCAGAGCTGAGAATTCTTACTTTAGCACCAAGAAAGCTGGTTGAAATGCTAATTAAAAACAGAATTATAAAAGACCCAGCTGAAAATAATATGATGGAGACAGATCACCACGGCTTCTGTAAAAGAGATCTGTGCCTCTGTAAGCTATTCACATTCTTTTAATTGTTGGGTGTGATAACAAAAGAGGGAATACAAGAAGATTGGAGGACATAATTTATTTGGACTTTTGCAAAAGACAACAAAATTCATCCTGTAAATCTCATGAATTAGCTAAGTTCAGTAAATGGACGTGGACTTTGTTATCAACAGCTTCATCCACTCACAAGGTCTTGCTGTGCTCAGCATGGCAAAAGCTAAGAAACTTAGAACAATTTTCAAACCCCACTTCTCTTTTGTGATGGTACCTTAACCAACAGAGCAAAGTCTTTAACATAAAGATGCAACACTTGCTTACATAGTGACATAGTAATTGTGCTAATATTATTTTTACCCAATTATTATTGCGTTCATAAGTCTAGTCATTCTTCTGAACAATAATGACCTTGTTCTTTCCCTAAACAGTTCCTATCTCCTCAATCTGTCATCATACAAGCTTTTTAAATGTCTAGAATTATTTTGTTCATCTGCCTCTGCTTTTGTTAGCAACTTTAGCCACTAATTACAATTTTGGGCAAAAAAAGTCTTTGTTCAAGATCCTCATTCTTCATACGACAGCGCCAGAACACCCAGAACACAAGACTTCCCAGAGCTGCTCCAGGAAAAAAATTAAATTGCAACCCCCAAACTTGGTATTCCTATAAAGTTAAAAAGCCTTCAAAAGATGAAACTGAGAAAGAGAGAGAAAAAGAGAGAAAAAGAGAGAGAGAGAAAGAGAGAAACAGAGAAAGAAAGAAGGAAAGAAAGAAAGAAAGAGAGAGAGAGAGAGGAGAGAGCAGAAGGAAAGAAGGAAGAAGAAGGAAAAAGAAGGAAAGAAGGAAGGAAAGAAAAGAAAGAAGGCAAGAGAGTGAGAGAGCTTTCCAGCAAATTCTGTTTTTCAGATTTTATAAAAAAGAAAGGAAGATAATATTGATTTAACAAAAGGATGACTTGTCCTCAAGAGAAACACTGAAAACAACAGAAGTCCCACGTACGAATTCATTAGCACCAGAGGACTAAGTCAATTAGGAACAGAGCAGATACTCAGATTTTACCCAGTTTATCTTCCACCATCCTGGTGCCTGCTGTGGTCCATATTCATCCAGCATTACTAAATAGGGACAGCATAAACCTAGCCCGTATTGACGCACTGACACAGTATTTTTCCCCGTGACCTAGAATCGTGCATACCTGGTACTCTGGGAGCCTGCGTGGATTCAAAAGCAAAGTAACTTTATTCCTGAGGTGTGATGCTAAAACTAATAAACTGAGCTGGCAGTTGGAGGTGGGGCATCTGTATGGCACAGCAGCAGGCCATATGGCTTAGCACTTCAGGTCAGCATTAGCTCAAGGCGCTGTTCCCCAGCAGAGTCTGATGTGCTTGTAGGTTTCTGGGAGGTCTGGGAACCTGTGAAAATACTCTGTAAGCTCAGTTTGTCCTAAAGGCTGCAAGTTTTCCTTTTCTGCTTAACGTCTCAGATCTTCTTATTCAGGAGAGTCCTTACTCTGCAAAGAGAGTGTTGCATGTCCTTCACCTTGTCCTGAAAATATTTTCGTTTCTTAAATAGTTGAAATACAGTAGTGATGCTGGCTCTGGCTTTGTTTCCCCACTAAATCCCAAGCAGGAAACTTTTGTCAAGCCTATGAAAATCTATGGAATAAAAGCTGCCAGAACATGTTGAGCCTCTCTCTAAAAGAAGCTTTAAAAATCACTGTATCTGAAGATATCAGGTGGGATTCCCAGCTAACATAATTCAGTTAATGAGTGGGGAGACAACGTCTGCTACCAGAGACTTTGACCCATAATTGTTCTGGGGGAGGTATTTGTGTGGAGATCACAAGATGTTCTGTCCTGGAATGTCTGGTACACAGGCATCTAAGAAGGACTGGGCAAAAGGAGGGGAGAAGGAATGTAAAAGAAAATGGAAAATAATAAAGAGCAACAAAAAACTTTCATGGCATATCTGTTTTTAATTTTTATTCTTAGCAGATCTGGGTTTCTGGTAGGCTATTCTGGTTATGACTAAACTAACTCTTTGGGGCACTTCTGGTCTGTATGGCCAGAAAAACTTCAGTGCTTACGTGCTTTTTAGCTCTTAATGTTTGCTTGTTTGTGAAGCTGAGTGAAATTTTTCAACTGATTTTTTTTTCAGCGACGGAGGCAGAGATATACCAAAACATTTTGCAAAATTGTGTTAATTTTGTTGAGTGCTTCAGTTTGAAAGGAACCCTGTCATTTTTTGAAAGAATCAAGTGCTTCCTTTTGATATTTTTGTAAGTGAAGCATTCCAATTATTTAATTTGAAATAACATTCCATTTTGAAATTTCCTTTCATTTTTTTGAGAAAAGCAGCTTTAAAAGATTTGAACCCACAAAAAATATTTTGGGTTGCATCATTTTTGTAATGTTTCATGAAACTATAAAAAAAGGAAAATAGTTTTCAGCTTGATCCAAAACAAACTCTTTCTCTCTTTTCTGAACTACCAGTGAACCAAAATCCTTTTTTTTCCCTATTCAACCTACTGAAACTAAATGAAGAATTGTTAAGGAGATGTTAGCTAATACATTTTTCCTAATTTTTGATACAGCTTTTAGAGGCTGTTTTATGCTACGGATGAAATTTAATTAACTTCTTTACAGTTTTTCTATCATTGACATATCTCTAGTGCTGAGGAGCAAAACTGGGGGTCATTTCTGGTTCTGCACCTCATGAGAGGACAGACAGGGCTTTGATGATGATCTAGAGGTTTTCCTTACTGTGAGCTCCCTGAAGAGACTAAAGGTCCTTTAAACTCAAAAAGACAATTTGTATACAATAGAAATGAGAACGTTTAACTATAAAGAAAGAAACATTTTCTCTCTCTGTGAGGACAAAAAAAAAAAAAAGGAAAATAAAAGTTTAGAAACAGCTTCATCCCTCTCCCCATGTGTGTTGTTAGGTGTGTACTTGCTTCCAGGTTTGGTTTCAGTCAACTCAGTAATTTTCTGGGTTGCAGTAAGCTCCACGCAGTCGTCTCTGATCCCTAGGAAGTTTTCTTCCTGTCGCCAAGGGAGCCTGGCTCTGCATATGTTCACTGCTCCTTTCATGAGCCTCTCCACGAACAGCAGGCTCCCATCTTCTTGCTAGGGCTGCCACTCTCTTCTCCTCTCTCCGCTGCACCCTGAAGCCTGGGAGCTCCTCCGCTCCTCCTCCTCCTCCCACCCAGTCCTCCAGCACGCTCATCTGCTCTCCAGGGAAAGGAGGAATCTACACGCTCCAGGGGGTCCATCTGACCTAGTCACTCCTTTTTTAAAGGAACATGACATACAACGGAGAACAAAAAAATAAAACAGATGCTGTCCAAAATAAACCTATTCACATGCCAGAAGAGAAAATCAGCACATCTCCCAGGCTTGGTTCTCTCAACACCCCATCACATGGACCTTTAGGCCCTCCAGCTGTTTGTTCTCTGTGTATGGAGCAATGAGACCATGTTCTGCTAACTTCTGCACAAACTGGCCAAGATCCATCAGATTTCTTGATCCAAAGCTTTTACCCATTTCCAGATTGCAACTTGCTCAGTGCGTTTTATACAAGACAACGTGAAAACAGAGGAAGTAAATCCAAGATTGTTTGTTTCTCACCCAGGCTCTTGAAAATAGTAAGAGCTGCACAGCCAACAGTATCTAACGTGGTGGGCCTATGGGCTGCCTAAAAATCCTTGTGCTACCATGCAGGTGCTTCGCTAACCATACTGGACTTCTTTGTGTACGATCACCTCCTCCTTATCCTCCCCTAAAACTGTGCTAATTGCTACTGCCTAGGTAGCAAGCCCAGATCTGAGTCCTCTGCAGCAGCCCATTAAAGTCTGAGAGAGCCACAGTGTCTCCACACACAGTGTGTGACTTGGGCCGGTAATTTACAGCAGAATTAGAGAGAGCACAGGGTGAAGTTGAGAAACATTTTCAAGATTTTTACTGCTGTATCTCACTGTCTTGCTATGTTCAGGTGTCTTATTTTCCTTCGTGGAAGATTAATGGAACTGACTGATGATAGTTTCATACGGTTTAAGGCCAGAAAGGATTATTAGATCATCTTAGCCTGACATCCCGTGCATTACAGGCCATAAAAGGTATATGCACATGACATGGTGCAGTGCTGTACAGAGATACCCACGCTACCTCTGAACAAATTAGCTCAGCTACAGGAAGCAATAAAGCTGCATTAGATGGGGAGCAGCCCTGAAAGCGGTACAGCTAACGTAGTCCAGGTGCGGCAGCTCCCGACTGCAGCTGTGCTGTCTCCAGTACCCAAACTGTCACTGCCAGAAGCTGCTCAGGTGCCTCTAATAAATTCCCTCTACCAAGCAAGCTATGCAGGTTTAAACCTTTCAGTTTTTAGGTATGCTAAGCTGTGTGTCACAGAGAAGATGAAGACCATGGCATCACTGCCTGGAGGGGATTTCTCCATCAAGAGCTCCTTGCACTATTGTTATGAGGAAAGCAAAACCCCATTAAATCACTGCCTGGTCAGAGAGTTGCGTGGGGCAACCCACACCAGTGGAACCTGGCTTCTGCTAGGTGACCCCTGGCACAGCCCGTCTCTACCCATGGTCTTTGGGCAGGGACCTGGCAGTCTGACTTTTTGGCTTAGAGTCCTGTTTAACTAGCCTTACAGCTAGGATTTGACAGTTAAGGCAGTATACAGAGGCAAGACTACCTCTTCACTTCCACTTTATTTTTCTTGGTTTAGAGGTCTGTGGATCACATCAAATCTTTTTCAATCTTTGCTATAGACTTGCACTGGTAGTTGAGGTGGTTTACCTCTAGTATCTTAAAACTGATCCTCTTGCCACAGTTTTCTAAAGCAGAACCTCTCACCCTGTAAGCACAATTTTCATTCTTTAGTCTCAGGTATATTACTTGGTAATATATTAATCTTATTAAATGAATTTTTTTGAGGGGTGTGGCATTTTAAGCAGATTATTTGGATCATTCTTGATGATTCTCTTGATTATCTACATCACTAACCTTTGTGTTATTTGCAAAACTTATTAACAAATATTTTTGTACCATCTGTAGATGACTGGCACTTGTGTAAAGTGATATGGACAAAAAAGAAAACCTTAAAAGGCTTCCTTAGAAACAGGACTGCCTAGTCTGAGGTCTTTCAGTGAGCTAGTTTTAACCTGATCTGTGTGGTCTCTGTCAATTTTGAAGTGCTCTGGAGAAATACAGGTTTTATGGTAGCACACATTCATTAAACTTCTAATCTTGACAACAATGGTTGTTTGGCAATAATTATTTCACCCAAGCTTGTCTGTAAATAGAATCATAAATTTAAAATCTTCTGGTTAAACCGAGTTGGGTGAACCTTCTATCAGGATTGTATAGGTACAGGACATTTTTCAATACCTTGAAAATTCCCTGGTTTTCATATATTTACAAAAAAAGAACAGTGGTTGTTCAAAAGTCTGTGAATAGTTTCTACAAGGCTTTTGCATGTAAAGTATTTTCATGAGATATATTAATTTGAAAAAATACAATTTTAGCACGTTTTCTCATGTGTCATCCTTTGAAGGTGATAAACTCTCAGTCCCTGGCACTTTATTGAATGCTATTGGTATAGTGTTTTGTTAAAATGATAATCACAAAAATATCTATGGAACATATGTACCTAGCTACAGTTTGCAATCTAGAATAAGCATACATAACCTAGCATTTTTCTTGGTCCTCTACATCTGAATTCCTTTTGTTATTATATATTGTTGTAGCCATGGTTATCTGAGGATAAATTTAGTGTAAATTTTTCAGGGAGAGGGGATGCTTTTGCTAAATTAACTGACAATCTTTTGGGCGTACAGTCTCTTCTTCAGACTGAGTAAATTTCAATGTGTAGCTTATAATACTTTGTTGTTTACTTAGTTTTTGTATGAATATTTTATATTCTATTTTGTTTTCAATCTCCTTTTAGCTAGAATACCTTCTTGCTCAGTATAATTTGTTTTACCTGTGAACCATGCTTGTGGGTATCCAGGATTTTATTTTTTGACAGTTCCCATATTTTGCAAATACTACTTGGAATATGTTATATACCAATGACTGATTCATTGTACAATATAGCAGAAAAATAGCCTTCACAAACTTCATATGTATACATGTATATATACACCTACTTCAGTGATATGTTCTGTCTGCAGGAGGTAAATGCAATCAGATCATGATATCTATACCTAGCAAACCGTTTGCTTTATGGTAGCAACTAACTCATAGTTCATCTAAGTAAGATCAAAACTGAGTTATCTTTTTTGAGATCAGGAGTTTCTGCACAAAGATATTACCATTTATTATTTTTAGAATTTCTGGAAAATTTAGTGATGCATGAGATGATGAGCAAGCATCTTCCGGGATGAAGTCACCCCTATTAAAATTTTTAGCTTTGTTACACATTATGGACAGATGTTAAAGAACAGTACAGGCTGTTATTTACTGTGAGGAGGTTTTTCTATTCTGGATTCTGCAAACAGGCCAGTAGATTTTTTTTATTTTTTTTTTGCTATGTAGGTTTTTCATCCATAACATTTGCCTACCATTCTGAGCTATCAGAAACAACTAACAGTGTCTTTGATGTGAAGTCACTGTCTGTGCCTTTTTTCGCCATTTTATCCTTATGGAAGAAGCTGGAAGTATGAAAGGCTATTTTAGTCATAACAACCATCTTATCATATTTCCAGTACCAAATGCAGAATATTCCTTCTCAGGCAAGAGCATCTCCAGCTGTTATTTTTATTATCTAGGCTCCTCTCACTAATATACAAATGGTTAAAAATGTGTTCCTTATCTGACCCCTTTTGCTTACATTATCATGTGGAGGATACCATAAAACTGGTTTAAACACTTGAGTATATCTACTAGGATTATCCTGTTACCACCCTCTGCCTTCATGGTTACATTAACAGCAACCTAATACCTTACCTAGAGATTATTCCCTCTACTACTGAGACGGTATCCATTAAAATCACACAATCTGCCTCTTTCCATAGTATCTGTGTACTGCGCTGAGTACATGTTCTTTCTCCTTCAGACTACTGTTGAAAATATTTACAAAGAAAAGGAACAGATATTGGTACGAAAAGAGCTTAAACTTTAGGAAAAATAGTTTTAAGATTGCTGGGAAAAGGACACAATTCTTACAGAATTACCCCAAAGGAACAGAGGAAAGGGAGAAACTTAATGATATTGACCAATAATTGCAATCACAGTTTCCCATCAAAATACATTTTACTGACTTAATACAACTACAAGGGAATAATTAAACACACACACAAAAAAAGGAGAAAATTAATCTCAGGATTCATAACGGCATAAAAGCATGTAAAATCACAAAGCAAAACAGCCTCTTCATTATAGAAGCACATGTAAAAACACACACTAAAGCAGTTTCAGCTTCGTGAAGGTGCACATAAGTCTAGAAACAGGAAATAAGAAAGATTTGGATTTTAGAAAGTAGATACAAAGTATGATCTTTTATTGATCTCCGTCCACACAGGAAATAAATAAATAAATAAAAGATAAAATAGCAGGAGTAGGATATATGTTCCTTTTCTCAGCTACATAATGGCACAGGCATGCCTTAAAAGCCCGTGGGAGAAATGTCCAAGGGGAACTGCTGAAGTAGAAGCCCCGTAACAAATACGCAGATTAAAAATTTAGACCTTATGGGTAATTAGGTGGTGCTAAACAACTGAAGTGTAGCCATATCTATCTGTCTGTGACATGTTAAGGGGGATGTGAAACCTCAGTGTATCCATTGCGTACCAGAATTGGAATGGTGATGCTCCTGAAGAAGGAAAAAATCCTTGTTGGTCCTTACCTTCTTCCTCCATATTTGAGGTCAGCGTTTCTATTCAGTGCCAGTTGCAACCCTTCGCAGTCCCACGACACTGTGCTCTCATTTTGTCTCCTGTATCTGTGCCTCCACACAGGGGACAGTTATGGTCAGGATCTCACAAGCCGTGAGCGTGACCGCTGTGCGGACCTACCATTTCTTTTAGCATCTGCAAAAGGCAGGGCAGAGGGAACAGGGCGGAAAGCGTATGCTAGCAAGAACCGCTGTTGCCAGTCTCACCCTCTTTAAGAGCAAAGCAGCTGCCTCTGTTCTGAGCTCATTGTGAATCGTGATGCCACTCTAAATTCCTGCATTGGCAGGGTAGTTTTCCTTCATCCCCCAATTCTGAGTTGCAGTTGTAGGCCACGGTTTCACTCTAAACAAGTAACCTTTACATTCCTTTTCTTCTGCAAACAATCAACAGAAATCTAAACATGTGCATAACAGAATATAGTAAGAAGAGAGCTCTAAATTTAGAAGTCAAGCATTTGGGATTTCAAAGCTGCTTCAAGTGCTGTTAGTACTTTTGGCAGCCCAGATTTTTGTTAATTACATGAGGGTTTCTGGAAATGTCTCTTAGTGTCTGGACATTTTTGCGTGTATTCTGTCTGTCTTGGTTTCCTGCATGCCACAGTCTTCAACCGAATGTCAATTTTTAGTTGCAACACTGAAATCATAATTCCACACCAATTCTAAAGGGCCAGAGAGAGCTGTATTTCATAGCTTAGGTTTCTGCAGCAATATGGACTTGGTATTACAAACCATGTAACATGTGACTGCTGCTGAAGGAAAGAGGCACAGCTGGCAGCTGTGTGGATGAGCAAGCACATTGAATGAGGACATTTTTCAAGCACTGGTTGGGGAGAGAGAAAAATATGCAAATAATTTCTTTGGCAGTGTTTATTTCTTTATTTTGGTGCTCACCCCATTGTTTATCATCGTGATAGTTTTTGACAGATCATGTGTTGTGGTTACTTTGTATTTCAAAGGCGGATGTTCTGATATAAGGGATGCTGCCCACCCCACTTATTAATAGCAAGGGGTTGTAAACTTCCATAACTGCACAGTTCATCATATCATATGTTACGCCTTGTCTAGGAGGAATTTTTTCATCTCTGAAGAGACAGACAATAAATAGGCAATAACATACCATAATTTGTGACAGCCAGAATGTCTTTGCCAGGAAATGTGATGACCAAGCTCGGCAGATCATTTGGACTCTGCTATCCAAAAGCCACCTGATTACTGAATGCATGTGCCTGAATAAGGATTTGTGAGTGCCCAACCAGTGCAGCCGTTCCTCTCCTATACTAGATGTGGCAAATGAAAAGTCCACCCCATTTCTCTGCAAACCTTCTCCTTGTCCCCGGTGTTTTGCCTTGTTCAGTCACGTGTGGGATCAAGGGCAACTGATTGGTAATAAAAGAGGTAATAAAAAATCTCCTTCAGTTACAACATCAGCCTTGTAATGTCCAAGCCTTATATCAAGCCTTGCACATATTCATAGAACCTTCTCCTTCCAGGAGAATTCAACAGGATGAGGTGATGCTCTGTGCACTGTGGCCTTTCTCACAGTACTGTTCCCTTAAGCCTATGGTGACAGCAGTCAACCCCTGGCTACACAGCAAAACCAGCCCCTGGGCAGGGTACAGGGTGGCAAAACGGCACTGCCATATTACAAATCCAAACAGTGAGAGCATTCATGTCTCATTAATAGAGCTTGGTTAAAAGGAAGCATGAAAGCAAGATGGAAAACTTCTTTGGCTAGAGCTGAATCAGAGATTCTCAACGGTTGTAGAGAAAAATGAATTCTCTTGCCAGCAATGGGATTCCAGGACCAGGACAAGGGTGGGAACTCTTGCAGCAAAAGTGGGAGGGAGAGGGAGAAAGGACAGAATTCCATAAAGAGCTGAGGAAAGAGGCCTGGAGAGTAGAGCATTTTTTTTTTTTCTCCTGCCCAGAAAAGTTTTCTTCTTTGGACAAACTGCTCCTAAGGAAGGTCTTGCCTTACTTGCACATGGAGCACTGGCCCTCAGCAGTACAGGCTCCCCAGGAAAGGTGGAAGTAGACAGTAGGCCCAGGACTGTTTGCTGTCTCCAGAAACTGCCTGCTTCGCCCTGCTTACAGCTGACCATGTTACGCTGTGGGGAGTTTATATCATATCCTATCTGTACAAAGTGCTGCTTCCTACTGATGGCATACCTTCTTTAATATAACCTGGCAAAACTAACTGTCATAAAACTCTAATGGCTGCAAAAACTACTGTCTGTGGCTGTCTGTGGCAGCTGATTGAAATATTCTCTTTACTCTTTAAGTACTACCCGGGGTATTGGAAGCAGATCTGAAAGAACTAGTGCTAGTAACCCCAGCAGATGCCTGAAGCACAGTGTATTCATAAGCTGAAGTTGCCCTTCCGCCAGTTCATGTGCATACCTGGAAAAGGGCATATTTTCCAGCAGTGGAACTCCCCTCTGCCCTGCCCTTCAGGTCCCATTTCTCTAAGGCAGCTAAGGAAATCACTTCCAAGGAATAATACATTAGCATGTGTTTTTAACCTGGAACAGATATAGATCTGCTAAGAGGAAAGTTAAGAAACTCATGTGCGTGTGTAAGCGGTTTTCTGGATATAATTTGTAAAAGCAAAGCCAAGGCTTGATTCTTCAGTTATCAGCATTCAGTTTTTGGACTACAGCTTGCAAGAATTAATCTACAGATGTGGCCGAGGGCACTGAACCCATCCTCCTTCATTCATGCCACCCCTTGCAGTGAGTACTCCTGCCCTCATGGTGCCAGAGCTGGGCTGCATTCCATCCTTCCTCTCACTCCCCTGATGATCAGGCCTCTATTCCCTCCATGCTTGTTTGTACGAGACCTCATTGTCCAGTGATTTCCAAAATGCGGTCTGGAGGTTTGTGATAGTACCAGGTACATTTATTTATAGGCAAAACTTTTACAAAACAGAGGATTAAGGACCAGATCCCTAGCTCTCATTGAAAGTGGAATCCAGCTGCCACCAAACAGTCACTGTCATGTTTTTTTAAAAAAACATATTTCTCTACATTTACAAAAAATTATAATGTCTGGGAATTAATAGCTAAATCTGCTCCCTCTCTGCACATGACTCTTTACAACTCAGTCTCTCCACACCTGTCCCAGGCTGGTCCGCTCCCATCTTCAGTCTGCAAAAATATGTACAAATGTCAAAAGGACAAATTGCTAGGAGATTGTTGGAAATCGAGCATTTAAATAGGAAATGAGGTTTTATAATCCGTGTTTGCCGTGCTCCCTGTAAGGGCAGAAGGGTTTATAATGCCAAAAGCAGGAGTCAGTAGAACCCTACCATGTGGCCTGTCTCTAAACTGAAGAAAAATCTGGTGAAAATAAAGCAGTCACATAGAAATTGCAGTACAGAAATTACATGAGAATTGTATTGCAGCTACATAAATTGGGTGGCGTTGCCACAGTTTGTTCATTACATTGTCTCTTTCAACCTGTGGTGCAGAGCAGGATACCCATGGAGCAAACTTCTCCTGGCTAGCTGTGCTCAGACCTCACCCAGCTCACACAACAAGTGACTGAAAGACAAGCATGAGCATTGGCTGCTAGAGAGGAAGCTTGAAGTGTTCCCTGGCCAAGTCTTTTCCCTGAGCAAGCAGGTGAGCAGAGCCAGGGGGTCCTTTAGTCGGTCCTGTGGGTTCTTTTTTACTAGAAATAAACTGTCAGAGATGTTCTGGGCCAGCTCCAGGTGCTGACTCGGGGCATCCCGACAATGTGCAGTGCCAGACAAAACCAAAAGGATCGAAAGAATTATCAGGAAGGGATGCTTCACTTGAAATACGCATGGGAGTGACAAGACTCCACGATATTTGTTTGGACATGTAAGACTTAGTGTTGGCAGGAAAAGATTGGTGAGCTTCATCTCTCAGATTAGAAGCTGCTGGAGTTGGTGTTTCAGGAGAAGTGACTAGAATAACCTCTGGATAGAGGTTACAGACAAATAGAATTACAAAGCTTAACACCAGCAGTCTCCTGCACCTCTACTCCAACACTTACTTCCTCCACTCTTTCACTGTGTACCTCATCGACCATTCTGTACCATGACAAAGATTGTCACATCTTTTTAGGTAGCAATTACAAGAAAAGATGTTAAGCTTGATAAAGCGTACTGAAGTCCACTTAGCGTCTCAGGCTATTTGAACAACATACTGAACTACGTTCCCTGCAAAAAATACACCATTTATAATTTGTTAGCTGTGTTCCTATGCA
Organism: Opisthocomus hoazin; assembly: GCF_030867145.1. Classification (NCBI taxonomy): domain Eukaryota; kingdom Metazoa; phylum Chordata; class Aves; order Opisthocomiformes; family Opisthocomidae; genus Opisthocomus; species Opisthocomus hoazin. The sequence goes on along the minus strand of NC_134416.1, from coordinate 73,593,996 downwards.
ACTTTATTCAATGTGAAAGAGGGATATCTCAAATACCCTCTTGGAGAAAAGGTAAATATTGAATAAATTTACCCCTAAAAGGAGGTTTCATATATTTGTAACGTGTTCAATTATTTTAATATAATATCATCAAAGAAAAGCCTTGTAGTGATATATTAGTATATTAATTGCTTTAGCATACGATAATTCTAATGCTTACAGTAAAACTTCTTTGTAAACATTCTTGCAATGATAGTACACAAATGTAAGCCTCCAAATGACCACTGGCTAGTTTATGAGAATGGAATAGCTTAGTACGAGTAATATTCTAGTTTCTTAAGGCCTTGTGCTCACAAACTCTAATGTTACGTATTTCAGCAGTTTTCATCCCTCTCTAATGTCTATGGATGAAGAGGAAGCCAAAGGAAATCTATATCCCATAACCCTGTTGAATGAACACTACTATTAATCTTCTTATAAAGTAATAGATTTTTTCTTTCTAGAGATATGGAAAGAAAAAAGGGAGAGGAAAGTAAAGGAGGAGGAAGTAAAGAAAAGTACAGAAACATATATGAATGTTTCAGCTGTCATTCAGAAACCATTGACCTCAAAACTTCTTATACTTTCTTGATTTTTGATCTCTCTTATGTGATATTTAACTTCAGCATTAATGGCATACTCAGAATATTCAGAGGAATTCTCTAGTTTAACTTGCCAAGAGACTATATTGTCCAAGACCAACATTTAGATGCCACAAATCTCCAAAATTCCTGTTTAGCTGTTGCCAAGGCAGATCTACCAGAAAAAGCTGTAAAATTATGTTTAACCTTTCCTTTTCAACTGGTGAAAAAAACCTGAATGCTGAAAGTATGTGGCAGACTCAATGTCATGAAGCATTTTCACGTGTCTTCTGATTTGAGTGTCATTTATGCATTCATTTCTAGTTGAAATTTCTTGCTAATGGCATCTATCCTGAAGATGACTTTTCACAAGACTGTTTAAAGTATGAGGAAAGCTGTTCAGATCTATGTGTCCTAGGGATCAGAAAAAACTAATTTTCAACCCATTTTTTTCGGTCAACAAATATGCATGTGAAATGTATGGGGTTGGAAAGTGCCTCTTCATATGGAAATAGTTCACTAAAGTGTAATGCAGAGTCTTGTTTTAGATAAGATTTTTGATTCTGATAAGCTAAGAGTTCTTAGAAATCTTGTACCAACTATGCATATTATTTTTTAAAAGGGCTGTCACTTTTTCAGGGTTCTGCAGACACACATTTGTAGTTAGATCTACAGTTGGGGAAAGATAGCAAAGGTTGAGATTCTTCTCAGCACAAACAGGTAACATTGTCATTCTCACAGTCTCTCTGGTATTGAACATCTAACCAAAGTGATAAATGACCCGAGTTCAGTTCATTTATTGATTGGTCTTAGTGAGTTCAAATTTTCTTCAGTGAAACTTTGTATCCTCCCTAGTAATAAATACTGTTCCCCTAAATGTCAGGTGGCTGAGGGCCATTTAGGTCAACATGACTAATATTTTAAGATCAGGTAAAAAGGATTCCAATATAGAAACGATCCTCTTTAGCTACAGAAAAGCTGTAGAGGGTCATGTTCAGCTGCTTACATGATGCTTGGTCTTTTCCAAGCTACTGCTTTGCTGTCAGGGAAATTTTATCTATCTGCTCCTTTACATTTACATTTTACCTTCATGATTTACATTTTATATTTGACCATACAGAAATGGACTTTTGCTCATGCCCAGTTTACCAAGGAAGCTATATTGCCTTCTCACCTACAGGCATAAAATCATATAATTTAGCCAAACATCCCTTCTTTGACAGAAATCCTTAGCTTCTTGGCAGAGTGACACGATGACCAGAAGGTGATTTTCCCAGGGAAAAGCTCACCAGATGTGTTTGTACCTGTAATTTCCTCAGATGCAGCAAACAGCTATATATTTTGTGACGCTGGTGAACTGGATTTGAGATCTCCCCTCGAGACACGAGAGTCCAGTAGCAGTACTTTTTATGAGCGTACTCTCCCAGTCCTCAGCAGGACGTGACATGAATTTCCTAAGTGCTGTCCTAACAGTCAACTGCTATTGGTGGATTTTTCTTCCATGAAATTGTCTGGTCCTTTTTTTTTTTCCTTTGTTTAATCCAAACACATATTTAGCATCCAGAGTTTGACATTCTACCAACAAATCTTTCAGTGCCATCTTTTCCTTTGGTAGTTTTCTATAGTTATCTTTACTATTCTAAGTACCTCGGTATCATCATATCAAACTTACTGCCTAAATATTCATTTCTTTTCAGATGATTGATTAGCACAGATTCCTTTGAGATCCCTCCAGTGATTTTGTGTTTGTTTTTGTTAATGCTGACCATTTACTCTTACCATCTGTTAAAAAATTATCTGTTTGAGGACCTTACCTTAAAAAGCCTTTGAAAAGGAGCTTTTCTGGACTTCTTTTGGGTATTTGAGAAAACTAGATCAACTAAATCTTTGTCCACATAGGCTTTGACTCCTTCAGAAAATTCTACAGGTTTGTGAGGCGTGACTACCATTCAGAAAAAAATAGCTTCTTCCCCAATATTTCATGTTTATCCACATGCCATTAATCAGAGATGCATCTTCTTTATAGATTACACTTTCCCTATCCTTTATCAATCACTGATTCTATCAACAGTAACTATTTTCACATTATTGATAGAAAGATTAAGACAGGACAAGAACTGATCAATAATTTTCACTGTACAGTTAGAAAGATTTTTCATTCACTTGATGAATAGTACTTAGGCTTCAAGATTAGTCTGATATCTTCATTAGAATATATGGTATGTGGTCAACTACAAAAAACTCCTAATTATATTGGTATAATTTCTTTTTTTTGGTAAAAGATATATGATGGAAAAATTTGTAAAGCAAGTTTCCATAAGTCCATGATCAGTAGGCTCAGTTATATTAATCTTCTTAATTCTTTTTTAATCACATATCATGCTGGGTACTTGATTAATCTGTTGTCAGTGTTGTGTTAGAGGGCTCGTAATTGCTATGATCTTCCTGTTTATTTTTATAAAATATGGACAAAAATCATAGCTTTATTCCATTTGGGGGACATTCCCAGATTCCGAGAGTTACTGAAAAACAGCCTTAATAATCTACAGAGTTATTTGGTAATTTTTTTTATAAAACTGCATGTTTTCTAGAGTTACTGATTTAAAAATGACTAGCTTTAATAGATACTGTGTAATATCCAGGTAATAAATTTTCTAGCAGAAAGTGTTTCATTATCATAGCACTATGTACCTACTTAATCTGTTTTTCTTCCAAACACAGAAGTTTTGTCTTATTGTACTAATTCTTGGCAATTCTACCATCTCCATTTTTCAGGATTTCTTTCTTTCCTAATATTCCAAATACCTTGTCTAATTGGCAATCAGGCAATAACACAATGGTACTTTGCTTTAATTTAAAGACTCCTTCAGGTGCAATGTCTCCCATCGGAACTTTCATCCATGTCTATTGACAAAGTACTGAGGAGGGAAGCCAACTTTTGCATCTCCTTAAAGACTCATGTGAAGGTGATTTTTGATATTTAGGGAAAAATGATTTTAAGAGATCAAAAGTAAAATTGCTGAGAAGTGGAGCTGGTGGGGAATCTTGCTTCTGGAATGAATCAATGTAGCATAGCTAAGAAACCTCTTGTCTGTTAGGAAAATCACTCCAAAAGCTGGACATGGTGCTGTGACCAGAGCTGGAAATTGCAAGCAGACAAAGAACAGCTTAATGGTGTCCTGGAATAATCTCTGTGTCTTTGTTCTAAGGTTCCTGGAAGTGACTCATGTGCCTAGATGTAGAGTCCAGAGAATATACGGAAGCCCTACACAGGGATGTCAGATATGACATGAGAGCCATGGAAGACCCACACACTTCTGGAGCAGCAGCTGATGACTGGGCAGGATGATGGAAATCATTCAAAATGGGCTGTGTTTATACTCACTTGCATTGCTGCCCTGTTCCCCGGCTGAGGAGATGACTTAAATTAATGGTGTCAATTATATTTGCTATATTCATCTTTTAGGATTGTACTTGACATCATGAGCACTCTTAACTCAGAAGACCAGACGAAAATTAGAACTGAAGATACAAAGCAGTGCATTGTACGAAGTACCTACTGAAATCAGGCCCTAAGCGTCTTAAACGTGAAATCACAGAATCACAGAATCACAGAATGGTAGGGGTTGGAAGGGACCTCTGTGGGTCATCTAGTCCAACCCTTCTGCCGAAGCAGGGTCACCTACAGCAGGCTGCACAGGACCTTGTCCAGGTGGGTCTTGAATATCTCCAGAGAAGAAGACTCCACAACCTCCCTGGGCAGCCTGTTCCAGTGCTCCGTCACCCTCAGAGGGAAGAAGTTCTTCCTCATGTTTAGACAGAACTTCCTGTGCCTCAGTTTGTGCCCATTGCCCCTTGTCCTGTCACTGGGCACCACTGGAAAGAGCTTGGCCCCATCCTCCTGACACCCACCATGTTTGGAAACTTTTTATCCTAAATGCTATTTATAAAAGAAGTCACTAAAATGTTAAAACATATGCTGATCAAAGGCTCACAGAAGAGAACAGTAGAGTCTTATTCTTCTACTGACTCATATTTAGTCTGTGATGCGGAGTAAATAATTTCATTTGCTTGCAGACCCATTGACCTACTTGCAAACTCAAACTAGTTATATTTACCACTTCCACAGAAGCCTTTTTGCTTCTTATGGATGGAAGATTTCTGTCTGTAACAAATAGTATTTTAGTTTATGGAAAAGAATCTGAGGTAAATAAACCCTGAGTAACTTCTAGAGGTAGTAGCTACTTCCTCTAGAGGCAGAGTATTTGCTGTCAGCCTGTTGAAAGCTTAGTAGTTGCATACTGCTGGCTGTCAATAAAAGGAGGAAATGAACGCAGCAATGTTTTTATTAGGTGGGCACATACAGCGTAAAACATAGTTTATTAACAGGCTTTATTTTACTAGATAAAAGTCTGGATCTTGTAATGGCACTTGCAGAATTAATGTACAGACCTTTTACCAACTATTCAAAGTGATCCTCTTTCATCCATGTCTCTCAGCACAGTTGTACAAAAAAAACCGCAAACAAGTGAAGAAAAGGAGAAACGTTTTTTTTTTTTAAAGAAGTATCCTGCTAGCCATGATTCCAGTTCCTTTATTTTTTCAGTCGTCTGTTCACCATGACCACCAAGGCAGCAGTTTGTTCAAGAACTAGAGGTTCTGGCATACCCAAAAGCAGTTCTAGTTCACATAAAATTCTATGACCATAAGTCTAAGTATAGCCTTTTAGTTAAAACATCTTATTTCAGCATTACATTCAAAGGCATTGAGTAAAATTTTTTGGCTGCAAGTTTGTCTTTTGGCTGTCCCACTATTCCATAATGTTTTAAATATTCACTTTTTCTTATAATCTAAAGTACTTTACACACTCACTAGAGCTAACTGAACAGTCACTAGCTCCTGTCATAAACTCACATAAGAAATCTCTGAATATTTAAAAATGAGAAAAAATAATTTAGCAAAAGAGAAGCATTTCCTTAAAAAGGTGGTTTTCTCCCTCATTTAATGAAAATGTAATATGGATTGTAAAAAACTGCCTAGCTTGATGATAGCAGTAGGGTTAAGAAGGCTTTGGATTTGTCATTCTAAATCTGAACTCTCATAACTTGTGTTTGTGAAAAACAAATTCCACATGTAGCAAATTCTTCTACCACAAAAATTAACCCAGGAATCCAATTAGTTGATGTCTCTGTCTCTGCAAGTGGTAGAGATGTCTCAGAAGAAGGTGTATGAATCCTGCACTGTTCCACAGAATTTCGCCCTAGCACCAGGCCACTAGAATCTGATCCATGACCTTAAGTGGAGAGTTTTTATAAAATAAATTCCTGGGGGTTTTTTATTTACTGTCTTCTTATAAAAATATTAATCCTACAAATTTAAAGGTCTTGGCCTTGATATCCTGTGGTGATGAGTTTTGAAAGCTAACAACATTCATTATAGATTGTGCCTAACTAATAAATGAGTAAAAATAAAAATTCAGTGATGTTAAACTCCCCAGTCAAGAAAGTAATATCTTTTTAATATGTCCAAGACATATGCTAACTGAAGTAATATAATCCAGTGGGGATGTCAGTGCATATTGGAAAGTTTAATTTCTTACATATTTATACCTTTTTTACTGTGGTTATTGCACACCTTCTAAAGGATTTGTGACCATTAGCAAGCGCACAATGCCATATGTCCTTATGCACATGGCTCTCATTCAAAAAAGGAAATAAGAAAGGTCTGAAGGACGGGGATTGTGAAATGAAACAGGCAATCTTCACAAGATGTCCATCCACTTTTTTCACATCCAAAACATTTGTGCAGTTCAGCAGGCTTCAGACTAGTATCCAGACTTGTAAACCGAGACTTCAAGGTTTTTGAAATTTGGCCATCTTTGCTTAGTAGAGCTTCAAGTAGGAACTTCTTAATATTGACTTCGTGTTTTACTCGAATTGCAAAGACATATGGTATTCTTTTCACATTGCCATTTAAGCCACCTGTCCATCAAAGAAGGACATACACAGGCAGAATTTCTACCAACCTGGGAGTGAAATATTTTTCCTTAGCATTTAGGATTTACTCTAAAAAATGTTGTGTTCTTTTCTGGAAAAACAGGATTGTCTTACAATGTGATGCTTTGGCATAAGGACTGACCTTGATCCTGAAGGTGTGCCTCAAGCAATATCTCCACTGTGTCAGGATTTTTATGCCTAATAGTTTTAAAGGAATCTTATTGAAATAGCTCCCTTCTGTTATATTTCATGCATTGAGAAAATATTTGGATACAGATACTACCTTGTCTCTTCAGAAAGCACTCAAAACCGCAGACTTCTAAAACATGCCAGCTTTCCGAGTTACCATAGTGCTTATCTCATTCGAATAACAAAGCTTGAAATCCTTTAATAATACCAGAAAAAGAAAGAAAGGAGAAAAAAGAACCTCTGATAAAAGGATTTTTGAGTCTGCTATAATAGTACAATTCAAACCAAATTGTTTTAATTCAAGTATTTAGAATGCAGTAACACATTTCAAAACCATAATGTGTTTGTAGATAACCCAATTTCTTTGTGTATAGAAATCTCAAAAGAGAGATGTGAGTTTGTTACTTAGGTTTGATTATTTATTTTGTATAAGTAATGAATATAACCTAAAATACTGTGTGGTGGGTTTTTTAATTTCACTAAAATATCTTCTATTACATGCTTAGCACATGAAAAGACAGCCTTTTTTTGAAACAAATGCAGTAGTTGCAGCTCTTCTAGAAGGGCTTACAGTAAATGGATTTGATTTAGGTACAGTACAATGACAGCAACCTGGATCTACAGCTGACTGGGTACTCCCCCACTGCCCCCAGCTCCTTGACGAAGCCTAAATGGGACCTTGAGATGTCTCTGAAACAGCAGCTCTGAGGATGATCCTTTGCAACAGGGGAGAACCCATTCTCCACTCCATGTCCCGCCATGTGGGAGCCTTCATATGGGTCTCACATGGGAGAAATCTGCGAGGAATGCCTTTCCTACCAGCCTTTTGGTTTTTAAGGGTAAAACCAACACTCTCTCCCACTTGCTCTCCCTTTAAAGCCCCACAAATTTGGATGGAACATTCTAAAAGGCTTCATTTTGTCCCATAGTCAAATGGGAGAGAACAGTGGTTGTTATTTTAATTTTATTTTGGGGTGAAGATTTTTCTTCCCCACCAAAATTTTCAGATGTGCTCAGTGCCTATGTAGCAAAGGTGAGTCTGGGAGAGGCAAGGAGGCATATAAGCCAAGGTGGTCTGTTAAATCAAAATAAAATGTTGGGATATGGAGCAAGTCCTTGGCCAGAGTATAATTAACAGTAGAAGACAGAAGGAAGTACATGCCTCTGCTTTGGATTGTGTATCTGGAGGTGAACTTTTTCCAAGGGATTATATAGCCTAGCACAAAGGTCAGGGTTTCTGTGTCTCAGGCTTTGTCACGCAGCCGGGAATGGGCAATGGCCTGAGAGGAGGAGAGAGGGAAAACTGCTTGTCACCCCTTAAAATGTAGAACAAAACAAAATACCAAAAATTACGTACGTGGTCAACCCACCCCAAAGAAACCCACTGTAAGGCTGTCCTGGTCCTAAAGACATCTCAGAGGTTGAATCTCTCCCAGGCACAAGTCCTTAAGCACAGTGGTAATGGATGAGTAGAATTTCTTGCCAGCTCCCCTGCGTCCTACTCAAAGTCTGACTGAATGGACTTAGCAAGGGAGAAGAACAATGCAAAGCTGAAGTGGAGGGTGGAGGGGGGAATTGTTTCCCTGCAGCCCAAAGCTATGATGTGCAGAAGTTATGCTGCTGTAACCAACCACTGCAGAGCTCCTTGGCATAGTGGCTCTACATGATGCAGAGACAAAGTAATAGTCATACTCTCAGTGTGCTCCTCCCAGCTTCCTCTTTGCACCCTTTTGGAAAGAGACAGAAACTGTGCAGTAAAATTCAAGGACACATGGAATTAGAGGGTCTGTCTGCAATTTGCCCCATGGCACCCTTTAGGCCTCTGGATTCTTGTGCCATGAGATTTAGTATTTGGCATAAAAAGATTTAAGGTTTGGAGGGGTTTACTTGAACTTGTTTAACAGACATTTTTAAAGCTTCAGGCAGTAAATACAGACTCATTTAGATTGTTTATATGCCTGAAGTTTGAGAAAGAATTGTATCAAATGAAAAAAATTAATTACAAACATTATTGAAATATGTATTTACATAAAGAGCAAGTTTGTTCCTGTCTGGGTGCTTTGTTTCCTGCACATGGAAAAGACTACATTAAAATAAACAAATGAGTATTTTAGTTAAATGATCACACTCAGAAATGTAGGAGAATAACTTGACAGCTAGGATACCCCCTGCAAGCTTGCTCATAGCATTGCTCCTGGCTGCTTACTCTGTCTTCTCCCACACTCTGCCTGTAGTAGAAAATATTGTAGACTCCAGACATGACTATCGTAGACATTTTTTTCTTAATCTTTCTCTCATGACTGCAACAGACTGAATTATAGTCTTGCATGAATAACTGCACTGCTACTCAAAGCGTAATAGAGGATGAAGAGGAAACTCCTATACAGTTAAGCTTCTAAATGCGAACTAAAACTTCATTATTGCACTTTCTACAGAGAAATAAATGCCTCGGAACTAGTCACTTGTATTTTTCCACCTATTCCCGTGTGAGGATGTCTCACAGCTCTGAACAGTGTTAGGATGGAACTGACCTGTGAGTACATGGATGAAAGCATTGGTGGGACACTCTCTGTGAAGCCTGCTTTATTTAGGAGTCTCCTCTTCCTTAAACCATCAGTCCCTACTTCTGCTTACCTTCCTGACACATTACAGGACTGCATAAAGTTCAGCTGGTGCATTTGTATGTACAACAGAGTTAATTACATAGGTCCTAGTCCTGCAATTGATCCTACCTGGATGGTTTGCACAGGAACAGCTATGTCAATTTGTAATGTCAGGTCAATAATTATTGTAGGTTTGCAACACTGTACTAAATAAGGTATCTTTAGTTAATCTGAAACATGAGGAAATTATCTTTGCAGTCTAAAACTTGTCCTTAGCATTCCCATATGGTAAGCAGCTTTATAGCTACACTTGCTATTCTACCAGCCTCAACAGAATTATTCAAATTCCTGACATTGCTTTGATGCGACTTGCACAATCAGGATCTAGAGAAAACTATTAAAACAAAAAATTATCACTTAGCTCCACCATTCACTCGCATATGGAAATTTTCAAAGGAAAAAGACTTTTCCTCCACTGAGAATCAAACAAGGAGCTTCACCAGCAGTTAAAGAAGCTTTCTTGACAGAAAGCAGTGCTCTCCTATCTGAGATGGGAATAGCTATCATCAAGACTCTCATATTTACCCAGGATGGGGGTCAGCTTGTAGCATCAGGGGAATTCAAGAATGAGCCACAGTGGCAAACTACAGCAAAGGGACACTCTGTGTAAGTACCTTGCACTGCGGTATCTTCCTGGGCTGGAGTCAGGAGGTGGCATTACCAGTTAGACATCTTCATCCTTGTGGACCTGCTAAAATAGAGCAGACCACTGGGAAGTAGCATCCTGTTCTTAATCCAGCTGTATCAGTGAATGGATAAATGCTCTGACTGCTTATCACTACTCTCTGCTGGAGTTACACCTTTAGTACTTGGTCATCAGAATGAACACCTTCTGTGCTGAATTGCTGGAAAAGCTGTTTCTGAGACATTCCTCAGCTGCTTCAAGCAGATTCAAACAGGTTATGGCACAAAATAATATTAATTGTTTAAATGACGTGTCTGATTTTCCTTAAGATTAATTGGAGAACATCCACGTGATTTGCTCCAGCATTTGACTGTTGATGTTGGTAACTTCCTGGTGGAAGATATAATTAGGGATGGTAATGGTTTCCATTCTTACAGCTGGATACAGAAGTCATAAAGAGTGAAATCAAAGAGCAATTTTGCAAATATGAGTAGCAACTAAAGAGTGGCCAAAACATGCATCTCCATACTGCATATTTGAGAGTGGCAGAGAGGATCTCAATCTAACACTAACAGAACTGGTACATACACACAGTACAGAGAGTTGTGAGCAATAACTCAAATTTAAGGGTTAGTACTTGCACAGGAACAATTTCAAAACTGAAAATGGAGCCACAGAAAATGAATGCAAGCCTATTGTACCACCACCGGTCTCTACCTTTCAGAATTAGTTAAAAAAATGTAATAAAGTTATCAATTTTGCTAAGAAACTACATTCACATATTCAAGTGTACATTTTGTATGCACAGATATTACATTTTCAAATGCAACATCTGCTTTTGGAGCAACATAGAAAGTGACAAAATTGTAACAGTAACAAGACAGAACAAAAAGCCTGGGTTTGTACTTTCACCTCAACACTACACGTATATTTGCAAATTTGGTTTTGGTTTTGGGTTTTGCTTTTTAATTGCATTAAATGTATAGTGAATCTTCTATTTACTGACCAGAAACATCTTTTAATTAAATGATATTAGTAAAAGCAGAGAAATTCCACAAGTGAAGAATAACATTCTTTGATATTAAATGAATGCATTATATTTGCTTCTTCTCTACTACAGTCGAAGCAGAATACTGTTTGATCACTAATAAAATACAATAACCATTCTACTCATGAGACTAGCCTGAGAAATCACTTTCTGTTATGGGCCGAGTTATTCTGTTAATCCACACTCATGGGATTAACAGGGATTATATCCTTTGGGAAATCATGCAGCTTTCTAAATATATTTCTAGTTTTCTTCAGAAGTACTCGTAGGAAAACAAGTAGTGAATGGAATACACCGAGTAATTTCCCATGGTCTTTGAAAAGCAGTTCATCTAATTGTATTACATTTACATAACTTCTATGCCTTTTGCTTAAAATGTGGGCTTCCTTTAATCCATCTGTCATACTTTATTCTACTACAGGATAGAAATCACAACACGCTTCAGAGAGTTAATCATTAAAGACTATGAATTGCAGTTTTATGCACAAAAGGGCATAGGTACTGGCACAAATACACATTATATCATCTTATCACACTATCTGCTACACATTTAATTGCCTTTGATCTTATCTAATAATAGATATATTGCTGAAATAATCACCATTTAAATATATTAGGTTGTTTGACATAGGTACTACACACAAGGAAAATCAATAATGATTATACAATCACTAGATACAATGTAAACTGCATACCGCAGATGTCTTTACAGGGTTAGATAACATCACAGAAATCCTAATGAAAGTCAACAGCCATTAGTATTTAGAAGCAGCACTTGAACTTTTGGGATTTTTTACAGTAACTAGTCCAACTTTAGGTGCAAGATTTTAAAACAAATGAAGATCAAAGAAAGAATGACAAGTAGATTTAACAAATACATCTCTGGGACTGGTCAATATTTGCTGTGCTTTTGAAAAACTAGTAAAAATATATTCATCTTCTGTAGTAAGTGGAATCTATGCTAGCAAGGTTATCCAGAACTTTCAAGTGAAAGTATTATTTTAACGTCTTTTTTTGTGATGATAGCTAAGCTAATGACTACCACCTGTTAGCTCTCACAAATTGAAGCCAGTGTGCCTACATAAGAGGCTAGGTCACTACATGGAATTCTTCTTCAAAGCTTTATTCCACAACCTCAAGCAGCACAACCAAGCAAAATGACAACAAAGTCTACAACCACTATTAAATACATATTCAAAATCAGACCGTGGCTTGTGAATAATGCTTTATTTGGTTCAGCCCATCTGAAAGTGACACGGTAATATTCTTGTTATACTTTAGGTACATTCCTGTCTAATTTCAGTGTATGCATATATGGCAGAATTTAATATTGAAGAGAAAGAATGATATTTTTATTTGAAAGATGCAAAATGAAAATGAAAAACATGAATTCTTTTGTAGAGAAACTGTAGTGGTCATTAGAGAAATGTACAAGGTTTTATCAGAAGCTGAGAACCAAAACTGTTTCACATGTTTTGGCACAGCAAGAACATAAGGACTTTCAGCATTTACCTTTAATCAAATATGAGTGCAGTTTTATCTCTACAAAAATCAATTAGTAGTCCTTGGTACTTTCCAGACGTAAAAGAAAGTGCCCAATATAATTACACTGACATAAATGTCCTGCTGATTTTCTCACCAATAAGATATAGAAAAGATTCTGTAGATAAGCAGGCTTTGAAAATAGTTGCAGAGCTGTAAAATAATTTTGTCTCAATTAACTGCTATTTTAAGCAACATTCAGAAGGCAATACAGTATTTATTTTATATCTCTATGGCTTTGAGTCAGGCAATTTTCAAATCTCAATTAATAAGTAAACACCAAAAGAGGATAAAAGAAGTTTCACAAAAATATAATCCACTCATTCCTGTCTTGTTATAAAATTGAAAGATTTTGGAGGTATAGAACCAGCCTTTTATAACCCTTATCTTCTATCCACTCTAACATGGCTGTCAAATTTACTGTTTAAGCTTTTCTTTGTAATCACACTATTACGCACTTCATCACCTTCCCCACCCCCATCATTTGATCTAATGGTTTTAAAGGAAAAGGAAATTACTTGTCTTCACTGCCAGCACTTGACACTTTTATGGGTCATTTGTAATGAAGCTATTCTTCGGTTTTAATGGAGACCTTGATTTGGACCAGTGTGAATAATTGTCAAAAGGTGATTAATTAAATAATCACCCCCACCCTGTAAAATGGATCAACATATTACATTACACTGATCCAAAAGTTATTTTATTCCCGCATTAGACTTCAAATCCTATGCATTTAAACAAGCCTTAAACTGGACCATATAATTTACTACACATTAATTATACATATAGTGTGGCTAAAATAAGGAAAAGTGTTTTACACCTTTTTTAACTCTGTAAAATATGCTGCCAAGGCTTATAATAATAAAAGATCCTTTGGAGGAATAATACTCCTGACAGACAATACACACACTCGTGCACATGTGCGCACACACACACACACACATATATACCTAAAGTAAATAATATTATCTATATAACTTTTAGAAAAATCTCTGTGTTTTAGAACTATACGATTTTAGGTGAGACACAGATTTTTAAAAAACACATACAACTCCATGTTTAGTTACATCCGAACAAGAGACAAGCATATGGTTAATAGCCTGTACAGAAGATGGATAGATATGTACAGTTAAATCATGAAATGTTATGCTTTAGTTTAGACAGTCCTGTGCAGGTTCATGCACTGCTAACTATTCCAAGCAATAAACTTTGTTAGAGCCATAGCTTTTGTTATAGCCTATTGCTTTCAGTTATTTTAGACAGCTGAAATACTACTAGCAATACTGTTTATAATTTTCTCACAGTCTATATAAATGAAATGTTAGGATTTTGAATCACAATTTTTGAGACTAAATAAGATAACACAGCATTTTGGTTGCTGAACCTTTCCAGAAGAAATTAGGCTTAAAAATATTGCTGTTTAAGGTACAAAAAGGCACCAAGCAAAGTGCATATACAAATAGTCATTGTAGGTAACTGGAGAGAATTTTTTTTTTTCAAGCACATTTCTGCACTTGTTTCAATGTCTACAAAATACTTCAATAGACTGACAACAGAGTCACATTTCAGATAAACATTAAATAGCACCAACAAGTTAAATGATGATAGAAAAGGCAATACTTCACAGAAATATGTAGGTGTCTGCTGTACACAAAAGGCAAATAGCTGTTTTGAACTGTGAAGATTATTTAAAGGTTTAGTGTACACCTCAGATTCCTGCTGCCTGCATAAGTACAGAGACCTAAATCCACTGCATACTGGGACTAACTGATCAAAGCAGTAGTTAAATCTATCCATGGAAAATCTAAGTAGTCTTTGGAGGCAACTCTTTGAATACAGATTAGTGATTTCATTGAAGTAGTCAATCAACCGCTTTTTTCTGGTTGTTAAAACGTCACTGAATGAACACAGTAGATAAAAAAATGATGAGCAAAAAAATAATATTTCAACTTGAACAAACTTGCTATTTGTAGACTGGATCACATGAATCTGCTTCAGTCAAGATCATTTCAGAGGCAGCTACAAGAATGAATCCCACAAAGGGACTAAGTTTAATCATCCAATCCCAGACTGTATTGATTTTGGAACTACTTGCAATGACTATATAAATAAGCCATTTCTTTGCAACTGTATCTGGAGTCGGTCATGAACCCAAAACCTTCACAACCTGGTCCAAAGTGAATTATGCCCTGCAGAAATAAATTAATAAAACTAACACAGCTAGGCTTCTCTACCAACTTATTTTCACGTTTCAAGAGCTTAAAAATATAAAATCAATAATCATTTAGTCATAAGGGTAAATGAAGCGACATAACATCAAAGTATACCCTTTAGCCATTCAAGTCATTCTAGGTAATTTATCTCATCAAAAGGCACTGGTAATAATCCTTTCCACTCTGAGACAAGCCGCCACACAGCTGCTGTATTATCCTAGAGTAAACAAGTTTGGAGAAAATATTAAAAATCAATATCTGTTTCCTTCTATCAGGCCAGATGGCATCCATCATAAATCTGCCTTTGTAAAGAGTTCTTTAGGTTTAACAGCCAGAGTGTGAAAGACAACTGAATTAACAATATAAAACTCAGGCCAGTTTAATAGGAATTGACAGCTGGATTTCCTTAAACTTACAATATTGAGGCAACCAAACAATTTGCTAAAATTAAGCAGACATGGAAAACAATCCATTACATTAATGTGCTATCTAAAGAAAGCTTTGACTAATCTGAGACACTCCAAATAGTAACATTAACTTCACAGAATCCATAACAGCACAAACATAAAAGAGTCCCAATTGTAATTTTTTGCATTCCTGTGGTTCTCATGCCGCAAAACACAGCAATCACCCCTCCTTTGAGGGTCTGCCACACAGTCCTATTGCTGTCAGACAGTACTTACAAAAAGTTTTGAAAAAACGAACCCGGTTACAACATCCTGAACACAATAGCTGCAATTTTCAGTCAGATTTTGTAGCAGCAGTTTAAGTCGCTGTTGTACTGAAAAACAAATCTGCGAGTTCATCTTCGTCTTTTACATACAGCTCTAATGCTGAATGCTTGTAGGCCACTGACTGCACCACCAAGCAGGTGACATCTCTCTTCATCCTTCAGCAAAAGCTAGGGCTTCAAAGTGAAAAAGACTCCCGTAAAGACCGTCATTTCATATTTTATGTCTTGCTAAGGGATCTTTTCTTAAGTACTGTAGAAATGGGTTATCCGCATGTTCTTTGGTAAACCTGCGGAATGGGGTACATTACGCTGGAGAGGGCTCTTGAACACTTCCGGTTCCGACTGCACCATCTCTCTTTTACTGACATGTGGGCTACTCTTCTCAGTCAGCCTCTTTCATCATCCCCCGCTGTTTTTGCTTAAACAATCTTCGGTTCCTTGGGTGCATCCAGAATGTGGCACTTCCAACTCTAGACTTCAAATGTGAAAGAAAAACTCACCCTGTCAGTGTTCAAGGTGACATCACTGCATGTGGCTTTTGGATGGATTTGAGAATCTGTCTTCAAACAGAGACATTGCTACAAGCTTACTCACAGTGTGGCTAATCACCGCACCGTGGTACAGTTTGATGCCAACCCAGTTTCAAGGTTTGAAGCCATAGGAATCTAGGTCTCTTTTGATTCACACATGACACAGATATTTACGTGCTGAAGGGGCTTCAATTAGTCATTGACCATAAGATAACTTACTTGTGACATTATGTTTCAAATTTCGCCAGAAATGTATGCTTTTTAATCAATCCATCGTTTATTCTCAGTCATCTGTGCTTTTTGCCAAAGACACACGTTCATTTCTCTATGTTGAAGAATGACTCAGACTTCACTACAGCGCTCTTCCTTATGCCTATATAGCCCCAGAGTATAATAATCTACAGTCTTGTCAAATCTGCGGCCAGGAGCAGATGAATTATTTGCTGATCTTTTTGTAGTTCCATATTTGACATTAGCTAATAAGATAATTTGCGTATTTTCAGTTCAGTTACACAAATTCATAAACATCAGGTGATAAGGCAACATATCTTCTCTCAAGAAAACCTGAGAAATGCCATAGCCTGTGCAAGGCTTTACAGTCTTAGGGGGAATAAATAGGTGAACACTCAGGGTGCTGAGGGAATTTGCAAATGGAAAACTGGAAGGTGCCTGGGACTGAGGACAGGCTCTGTTTCATAAGAAATGGGGAAAGCTGCTGCAATAGATACTGACCTGCTGCTCTGTCTCTGGCAGTGCTCCCCCAACTGCTGTTTCTTCTCTCAGGTACAGCAGATGTAATCAACAGAATGATCATTTGTCTTGTTGCCCGGAGGAGTCACTGAGTCTCCTAGAGCAGCTTTGATAGGGCTGTGGTAAATTCTTCATTTTAAGTCAAAAGTATGAACTCTTCCAAATCTAACACCTAGGGGTCCTGTTTCACACAAAGGAACATACCATACAAATGCCAATGGTCCCATCTACCATAAAATTGTCTGACTGGCAGAAGGAGCAACTGCCACCCATCCTTTAGTCTCAGCTGTGTATGCCATGGCTTAACTTATTTGCAGGAGCCCACGGCACACTACCAAATAAGCAAGCATCATTCCGGAGATATGAGACTTGGAGGGCTTCCAGCTTTTGGGATTCTTCTCCCACTCTCATGCTAGCTTCTCTCCTTCTCACAAAGATTCCCCCTTTCCTCTGCTCTCTGATCCCGTTATTGGGTTCACAGCACAAGTGACTTTGTAGTGAAAATTGCTAGCATAATAAGTTTCAGTTACTAGTTGAGCTGGAGGGCAAAAAGAGTCTTGTGACATGATAAGATTTTCCTATGAAATTGCACCTACAAAGAAGGCTGGGACAGAGAAGTGCAAAGCTATGGGAGGAGGGAATAATCTTGAAGAAGCACCCGAAGAAAGCAAAAGAAAAAATAACACAGTCGTCTGAAAAAACCTGAGTAGAGATTGGGAAGATGAAGTAGACATTTAGCAGAGATTTAGATATGTTTCCAGGAATAGGATCTGGATATCAGTTGACTGGAAAGGTATTTACTCTGTAGTATCTAGGTGATTTGGGACAGTGTTTGTTATGCATTTCCAGTGTCCCATTTTCAAATCAGCATCAGTATTCTCATTCACATAAAAGGATACAGAGTGAAGGACTGATTGTGCCAGAAAACTCATTAGATTTAAATTATTTTCCCTTCCCGCAGATCTTCCATGAGATAAGACGGTTACATTGAAGGTAATATATAATATATGATAATTTAAATAATAAAGATTGTGAGAGAAACATGCTAGTTATTTCCCCCTAAAAACTGTAATCATTATACCATACTATATTAAGTCAATGCTAAAGGCAATGGAGTTAGGTTTTTATTAAGCAGAGTTCTATAATTAGTCTGCCTATTTTATTTTCTCAAAATAATGTTATTATTGATGTTATCATTCCACTGAAATTAATGGTAGACAAATAAAGGTAATTATTTCAACAACCTTTGTTAGTATTAAACACTTTATTAGGTGAAGTAGAAAGACGAAGTTTCTTCTAACATACAATGGTTGAAACAATTTTCTTTAGTATTTTTATTATTCTTATAGATTTTGACTTTGTTAACAGCACTACTAGCTCACATGGTAATGGTAGGTATTCTCAGTTTAAAATGTTTCCAGGGGTTCACTTCAAAGGGCCTAAAGTCTTGACTTAATATAGCAACTTATAAATAACTAAACAGACTTCAAAAGTCTAATTTTTAAAAAGACTTATTCCATGCTTTTGGTGCTAAGTTCAAGTTGTTTGAACAGAGGCCACAGCATTTGGCACAAATTAAAGATCTTTTGAGCAAAGAATAAGAAATCCATTGCAAAGGGATAACAACTATCACGCCTTACATTTACAATTGAGAACCATTGACATTTCCTTAATTTTGACTGACATAGACTGAAGTACAGATACCGACTTCACTTCAGAAAGTGAAGATATAATCATCCAGGTTTGATGGGAAAAAGATATACACACTGACAATGTCACACAGCTTCTAACACGAGGGACATGGCAGATAACTTAAACAGAACTTTTCACAATCCTGCACAAAAATTACTACAGGCAGATGATCACATGCTCAGAAAGCAGAACCTCTTTTACTTACCTAGGAACTGGAGGCAAGTTAACAACATTCTGTGGCCCAAGAACAAAAAGGCTGCTAATGCGCTTAAGTAGTTCACAGGGCTCAGTAGAACACAAGTTTACCTTCATCACTGAGGATGGATACCTCTGCCGTAACTTTGTCATTCACAGTAAGATGTCTAGTCCTGATGCGGTCACCCTATGTCCTCTCTGTGGTCAGCGGTAGAAAATAGACATCTCCAGAGATGTTAAATAAGCATCTAAAGTAGGACAGATGAACTGCCCTTAAGAAGCACTTCTCTCCATTGACTGTAAGGGCAGCCTAAAGTAAATGGCTCAAATGTAGACATCAAATTTTATTTGTCTAAAATTCCATCAGAATCTCACCATGGGGAACTGAATGTCTTTGCCACATCTAAGCCTCATCACACCTAAGCTTAATCAAGCTCAAATTTATCTCCATAGACTAAAAGACTGAGCTAACATTAAAAGTCATAAGGAAGACATTTTCTCTGAGATGCCTTCTTACATAGAAGCCTATGAAGAAGGATAATTTGGTAAAAAAACCCAGTCTCTATAATCGCAAATATTTTTTTGTACAAGATGACAGTAATGAGCATGAAAATTGCACGCACACTACAGGTCCCAATTTTACCAGAAGTTTTTATGTCTCAGTAGACAAAACTGACCAAAACTGCAGTCAACAGGAAGTTGTCTTGTCAGTCTGAGACTTGAATGTCTGCCACAGCAGTGTTCAGTGACGGATTGCTATGTTGAAGAAGCTATACCAGACCAGTTAGGTGATAAATTGCACAGAAAGAGTCACAGTCTTGAAAAATCCACAATCCTGAACTCCAGCACTTAGCTGGACATTATTGCTCCCAAAAGGAGTTTATTTCCTGTCGTTTCTTTCCTGTGCTTTCACTGTGCTGGAAAGATAATCAGTCGCCACATGCTTACCTCTAATTTGTTGAAATACAGATCTAGAATGGGTTTCTATAAACTACACATGGTCAGTTGCTAAAGATCAAAAATGACCACCCTTATTAAAAGTAAGTATCTTCTCTTCTCCTTTAGCACTTGGGCAAAAATATTTTCAACCTTTAAGGACAGCCTGATATTTAGATACCTAACTGATATAGATCTTAACGTCAAAGCAGCTCCTGTTTATCGTGCAACCCTCTTAGTTTCAGTGGAACTCTACCATGGGGAAGAGCATTGTCGGCTGTAATCTACCCATTAATCAGCCAGTTAGTGAACTAATGAAAAGCCCAAAAAGCTAGGGTTAAAATCAGGCATCATATTTCTTCTTGTTGCAAAGAAATCAAAAGTACCTATTTCTAGGTAATTCCGGGCAAGTTTATCACCAGTACCCTTGATACAGGCACTTTCCACATCTCCTGCAATCAAAGATTTCTTAATTTACTCACCTTAGAGCATATTAAATCCATGGTTAATAATTAAACAGAAAAGTTAAAATTCAATTCATGTATGCACAAAAAAGCATGTATATGGCACAATCCTAATTTTAAACGGGAAAATAAAAAATTCATGTGAACCTATAGTAGAAACTGAACCTTGTAATTTTTAGAACTTTTTTAATGAGCATGAAATCTTTTGTTCTTTTTATAAATATAATGAAAAATTGAACATTCCTAATTTCCACTTGTGGTGATTCTTTCATACTAGACATTTATTTACACAAATTACTGGCCTTAAATTGAATTATATTCCTGCAACTCCTCTGCTCATTGAATACTTTTAATCTTTAATAGAAATAGAGCATCTTTTCATTTACACAACATACTAATCTTATGAAATCAGGACAACAAACCAATATTGTTTTCAGATGGCAGAAAAAAATAAATTACAGTTGTTTAGTATACATACACATATATAATGTATAACTATACTATATATGAACAGATTAATATTCTTTATTCAAACATACTTCTAAAATATTCACTTTTAGATTTGTCGGATAGATAAACTACACCTGCTCAAAAAGATGTGAAATTCCATCTCAGCGCAGACATTTAGAAAAAACTTACAGTTACTTATCCTACTGTTTTAGTTCAGATTTTTGTCCACAATCCATTGTATGTGAGAACTGCCTCCTTTCCTATCTACAGAAATACCAGTTGTGTTAGGACTGATCTGACTGGACCTCTGCATCTGGACAGCATTCAACAATCTGAAATAATATGAAAGTTTTTGTATGCCATAGCTGGACTAAATAAAAAGTATTTGTCCTCTCCTTGAAACAGAGGATGGGAATACATTAGTAATAAATTTGATCACGTTACCCCACAACATGCCAAAGCCTTGGCGAGGAATGACTAAATTATTCATCATACTAAAGCTAGAAAAGCCCTGGTTGAAAGAGTTTGAGTGCTGCAACATCTGGAAAGATAGCTGATCCTTCAAATGTTCTCAATTTTCTCCAACTGTCATGATGATCAATACAAGAGCCAGGCTGAGCACAGGCCTTACAAATATAGTTGTATACTAGATAAAGTGTTTGAGCTGTGATTGCAAGTTAGGAATTTGAAAAATGGAACTGATGTCTCCTAGAATGTAAAGCTATTCTTTTGTTGCTGAGGAGAGGAGATTGATCTGACAGTCCTAGCTCAGAGAACCAGAATTCTTTGAGAAACCTGGGAGTGAACAGACATGTGATTTTCTTCTGATAGGCCGCTCTTTCTAGGTTTTGGAAAACTGCTGTTATTATCCATGCTTTCAGCCTCCACTACAGTGACTTGACTTTTCTCTAGCTTTTACATCTGTAACTTATTTTGGTTTATCTGCAACATCTGAAGTAGGTGCCAAGAAAATTACAGTAAATGAATTTCTGGCTGAAGCTGATTTACCTTGATTTTATGTGCATCTAGCAATTACTTTTTTTTACAGTAAATCACAGACACCTGCATTCCACAAGAAATATTTCCTGTTGTTGTATATGGTTAGTTAGTTAATATTTTGGTGATGGACATATGAGCTTCATAGACCTCAAAAATATTATGACATCTTAATAGACTTTATAAACATCTTTCAGAGCTCTGCCACAGGGCTTATGGTGATTGAAACATGTACAACTTTCATAGTGTTGGTCCAAAAAAAATTATAAGCTTCTCAGATTTAGGAATTTAGTAGCTCCCTAGTTCATGGGACTAAGAAGCAAATATCTTTTTGCAAGAGATTTACCTTAAAAAACACACACAGTATTGTGTTAGATTTAGGAATTTAGTAGCTCCCTATTTCATGGAACTAAGAAGCAAATATCTTTTTGCAAGAGATTTACCTTAAAAAACACACACAGTATTGTTTTGAAGCTCTATACACCAAACAAGTTCGTTCCAGGAGTGACACACACATAGTTTACATACTTTACAAAGCCCTTAAAATAAATAGATCTGATTCCAGGAATCTACAAGTTAGTTAGTTACTGTTTAAATATTTGTAAACATAGTTGAATGTTTGATAAAATTAGTCAGAATCTTTTGGAAAGAAGATGTTTTTAAAGTGAGAAAACACTGTTAGTTCAGTTAAATGTAGAAGTGTATTTACAAATTAAAGAGAAGAATATTCATGTCTGCATACTAATCAATCTTGTATTTTACTAGTGCTGAACACAGCTAAAGAAAAGCACTATAAACTTTGCCACAATGATGTTATTAGAGTCCTCATTCATATTTTTTAGGTAAACAAACCACTAACGTATGTGTTGGGTCACCTGCAGTCCGGATAAAATATCCACCTATGCCAGAACAGAGCTACCTTCACCTCAAAGGATTCAGAAGAAAGCTACAGTAATAATCCCTAGTCTAGAAAACTGTGCTAAGGGACAGACTAGAAGAACTCAATTTTTTTTTTTTTATCTGAGAGAAAGTTGAGTGGTTCCTTGCCTCTGTGTTGTATGTGTAGCTGAAGAGAACATTTCTGATGGAGAGGTCCTTCACCTAGCTTGAAAAGGTATGACAGGATCTTTCAGCTGAAGGTAAAGTGAAATAAATTTGGAAAAAAATTGCGTATTTCTAATGGAGAGGACTGTTGCTGTTTGTCAGCACAGCTTGCTAATTCTAGTGATGGCTTCTGCATTACCTGAAGTCTTTAAATAAAGGCCGGTGACTGTATAAAAGACATGTTCTGATTAAATCAGGATAAGTGGAATTCATGTAGGAATCCTTTAGTGAAAATCTCAGCCTTCTGCTATTCAGGGAAGTCAAAAAAGCCTGCTGTAACAGCATACTCTGCTCTTTAAACTCATTTCCTCTTTTTCTGGCTGAGATTCAGGTTTCATTTGGTGCAAAGAACGAGATCTGCAGCTCTAGAGGGGTATACAGGATCCCAGATGATCAAGTAGAAAAGAAATTTGAAGAATATGAACATATTGTTTTCTAGAATGCATTCTACACGAAAATGAAGAAAGACAAGTCTGATGGCTAAGACATCATGATATTCCGTGACAGTTTGCAGGGAAATTTTATGCCAGTCTTTGACAAAGAGTTCCTCCTCACTAATGAGATGTAAATAAATCCTTTTTGAACCTTACACATAGTCCAGAAATTTCTTCTTACTTTGCTGCATTTGCACAAAAGACTGGAGCCTACATATGCAAAGACATCTGAACAACTGCCACATTCCCTTTACATCAGATTTGCTGCAGCAGCTTCACCACAAGCACAATCCACTTTTCCAATGTCTGAGGACCTGGCAACATGTTATATGAACAGTCTTACCATGAGTGCTGTGATACAACTGATGAAACTATGTTATCCATCATCTTCTGCAAAACTCGGGATCACAGCTGCTTAGATAATGTCCTGAAAGCTGTTACTGAGGAATCTTAGGCTGATTACCTGGTAGTACTCGAGAAAATAAAGCTCAGAGGGACAAAGGAGACCTAAACCAACCCACATTAACTTCAAGGAAGCAAATACAGGAACCAATACATTAGCATTATTCAGGGTATAAACAAGTCACAGCACTCTGTTCAGACACTGATTGTCCTGTTGGCCCCAGAAATGAGAGCAGAATGTGCAGCCAGGGTTCCTGCCTCTCAGGGCTCTGGGATGCTTCCTGCAAGTATTTAGACGCACCTTACACAGGGGGAAGATGAGACTTGTATCTTGAGCTAAAGCTCTGTGCAGACTGCCAAAAAGGTGCAATATGCTAGGTTCTGGGTCCCTGGAGAGCCCCTGAATTTAAAGCTCTTTGGGACCACTTTGGGACCACAGCCACTGTGTAGTGGCTTTGGGGTAGATTAATTATCTTTCTTGACTTCTAGGTGAGTAGCACAGCAGGTATCCTACTCCTGGCTCTATTCAACATGCACAGTCAGTCTACGAGAGTCAGGCAGTCCAAAGCATTCAGGAAAATTCAAGAGATTCTCTGGGAGCAGAAGTCAGATTGTCCACAGACTTCATTGCATAGCATGGCTTAATGTAACCTTATGAGAATTTGAAAAGAAGGGTAGCCTTGCCAATATTTTGAGGGTGGAAAATAAGACCTACGGTAATATGAATCCTCTTTGCAATGCTTTTGTCTTCCTTCAAAGAAGCACTGAAACCATGAATGTGATGATTGGTTTTGGGGACATCAGACTCGGATTTGCTGACACTTGCACTAATTTCCCAGGACTTGCATATGACATCCCAGTCTGGGACACTGATGGTATCTAAAAATCCCATTGATGATGTCTGAAAACTCTTCAGTTTTTCCCCAAAGAGATAAAACTAAATTTAAGGGCACGCTGCTGGGGATGAACATAACAAATAGGTTCTGGTATACTGATCTGGGAGTGAATGCAACAGGGATCATTGAGCTGAGGTTTCCCAGGGAGCAGTCATACACAGGTATCTTCTCCTCCATTTGTGCTTGTGTAACTTTATGAAACTCTCTCATATATGATGGTTTGACTTGTGCAAGTAACATTCTCATCATTATGCATTTAAGCACCTTGCACAGAACGTTTACCCAGTAATATAAGTGAAGTTAAATAGAGAATGATCTATTTGCTATCTTTGCTAAAACTTGTCATTCATCTTTACTTTATTAACAGCAAGCTGTCAGGGAGCTGGTCTAAAGCTTTTAAAGGGAGAAGTAAAAGATATTAAACACTTAATATAAAGTTTTCCTTTGTCCTCTGCTCTGTTGTCATGATCAAAGAAAACTGGTACATTTTTGAGGCATAAATGACCTTTGCAGAAGTTACTGTTTTGTGGTTGCTATTCTGTTGTATAGCTTTTCTGTTTAACTTAATTTGCTTGTAGTATAAGTAACTTTTTCTAATCTGTCATTCCCATTGTCACACTTGATGTAATAGAGATATATCAGCTTCTTGACATATTACTTCAGGCTGTTAAAAAACAAGATAGGTGCTTTGGACAAGAACATAGGCATACCAATATAAAATTTCTTCACAATTCTAAGATAAAAATGCTAGAAATCACCATAATGATATTCACTCATCAGCTTACTTCGGAGTTTCCTCTTTTGTTGCTGTAGTTTCTGAGTTGCCTCATATCCACTTGTTGTGGGTTTGAGTGGCAATGTTTTGGTAACGGGAGGGCTATAGTGGTGGCTTCTGTGAGAAGTTTCGAGAAGCTTCCCCCATGTCTGACAGAGCCAATGCCAGCCAGCTCTAAGACGGACCGAGGCCAAGCCAATCAGTGACGGTGGTAGCGCCTCTGGGATAACATATTTAAGAAGGGGAAAAAAAACTGCCGTGAAGTGGCAGTGGAGAGTGAGGAGTGAGATGATGTGAGAGAAACAACTCTGCAGATACCAGGGTCTGTGAAGAAGGAGGGGGAGGAGGTGCTCGAGATGCCAGAGCAGAGATTTTTCCCCTGCAGCCAGTGATGAAGACCATGGTGAGGCAGGCTGTCCCCCCGCAGCCCATGGAGGTCCACGGTGGAACAGACACCTGCCAGGACCTGCGGACCCATGGAGAGAGGAGCCCATGCTGGAGTAGGTTTGCTGGCAGGGCTTGGGACCCCTTGGGGGACCCACACTGGAGCAGCCTGTTCCTGAAGGACTGCACCCCGTGGAAAGGACCCACACTGGGGCAGTTTGTGAAGAGCTGCAGCCACTGGGAAGGACTCACGTTGGAGCAGTTTGTGGAGAACTGTCTCCTGTTAGAGGGACCTCATGCTGGAGCAGGGGTAGAGTGTGAGGAGCCCTCCCCCTGAGGAGGAAGGAGCGGCAGAGACTACGTGTGATGAACTGACCGTAACCCCCATTCCCTGTCCCCCTGTGCTGCTTGAGGCAGGGGGGGGAGGAGGTAGAGAACCAGGAGTGAACCTGATCCTGGGAAGAAAGGAGGGGTGGGGGTATGGTGTTTTAAGCTGTAGTTTTATTTCTCATTATCTTACTCTAATTGGATTGGTGATAAATTAAACTTCCTTTTCTCCCCAAGTTCAGTCTGTTTTGTCTGTGACGGTGATTGGTGAGTGATCTCTCCCTGTCCTTATCTCGACCCTCGAGCCTTTCATCATATTTCCTCTCCCCTGTCCAGCTGAGGAGGGGAGTGACAGAGCAGTTTTGGCAGGCACCTGGCATTTATCCAGGCCAAAGCAAAACACCCCTGCACAAGAACAGAAGATCTGGGATAAATATCTCCCACCAGCTTTTGAAAATATTCAGTTAAATATGCTGATGTGTAAACAATGTGCATATTCCCTTTATAAGCTAGCAGTGCTAAACTAGGAGGAACAGTAAGCCAATGAATACACTTCTGATACATGTAAAGTATTTCATATTCAGCTATTTTCTGTCTCAGTTACTAGCTTTTTAAAGTTAAAAATTTGTATTTTACCTGTTGTAGATGATACTTTAAAAACCAATTAGTATTTGGGCTTGATTGAATAGGATTTTCTGAACTGAATATTTTTGTGTTCAGAATAATCTGGTATTTTTTTTTCTCTAGAATACTTCACTGATGATAATTCTTGTACAGCTGTAAAGTACTGACTGGAGAACAGACAATTTTCAAGTGCTGTTGGAATGTGTTTTTAGTAACTGTGTTTTCTAGTTTACTTTTGTCATATGAAGATGATTTGGAAAAGGAGAACTGAAGAGGCACTAGCAAAGCAGTCGAATATGGCTGAAGTTAAGTTCTCCATTACCCCTGTATTTATTAGCAATATGCATGAAACTTGACAATGCATGTTGGAAATTGTCATGGTCAGGCAGGCCTTGCTATAATGTATTCAGTCCTAGGTATATTGATGCTCATATCAGAACGAATCAAAAGCTTTCATGAAACTTGGTGGATATTGTTTTATATTAGCCATATTGTTGGCAGGCAAACTGAAACTGGAGTGGCATTGGCAAGTGCAGCAAAACATACGGTAAGTTTTTTGTACTTTCTTCTAGCTTTTCTCTAAATATTTCTCAAAATATTTTCCCAGACTTTCCCAATTTGAAAGAAACTTCTCTTTACTTGCTCAGAAATTCTACTTTGCTGCAATAACAAATTGCTTCTGCTGGTGCAGTATTTGGGGAAACATTTCAAAATATCTACTACTTTTTTCTGAATGGCTGAAGTTTTGAATGGTAACACTATAAGTGGCCTCAGCTAGGATACAGTAACTTCACTGCTTCTGACATCCATGACTAGAAGTTTAATATTTAAGGTAGTAGTTAAATAGCACATGATATCAGTCACAGCGTACAAAGCACAGAGCAAAATGGAGCACCATTGCAGTGTCACAGTGTGACGAGCAGACAAAAGATTTAGGAATAAGGGGAAGAAGTCGTCATTAAAAAAATCTCCTAACCCCTTTCCTTCTGCAGCAGGCCATGGAGGTGCTTGAATTCCCTCATTAAGTTACTCTAGGTACATAAATCACAGCTTTCCTTTCTATGGCAGCTTAGGCCAACTACAGCTGTAATTATCTCCTACCTGTTCTTGACTGGAGTTTCTGTCCTCATGCTGTGCTGCTTCTCTGCCAACACAAGTGTTTGTGTGCCCACACAAGGTGAAATGGATTGAGAAAGAATTCTGGCTGCTCATTATGCACGGAGTCCTTATTTCGTCTACAATCTGAGTCATTTACAGCAGCATGATGGAGTAGGCAGCATGGGGCAAGGACAAACAGCCAAGGGTGGGAGTTGATGAGGCAAGAGAGAAAGTGTGAGGGTGAACAGTGACAACCAGTAGTTTTGTGAAAGACTCTTTAATGATCTACAGCCTAAGATGCTGTCATAAGACCATCACATCTTGACCTCATCAGGGTAATCAGAAGAAATTGCTTTTGGCACTACGTGAGCTATATGTTCCTCTGCTTGTCTCACTGCTGGGATCCAGTCAAACAGATGTCCTCTGAAAGTGCTGAGTGGACAAAGTATTACATAAAACAATGCCAAAAGAGCTGCTCACTGCCTTTCACCTCACTCCAATTAGCACTCAGCTGAGATATGGAGGACCAAGATGGAGAATGTCATCTGCTTAACATAGAATGATAGGATAGAAATAGTTATGTATTTCATATTCTCTTTTTGCTACTGATGAAGAATAATTTAAATGTTACTGTACTGGGGACTTTAGCCTGGTTTTCAAGTGTGTATTCTAGTACCCTGACATACAGAATCCGTATGTTTCCTTGAT
Source organism: Opisthocomus hoazin (assembly GCF_030867145.1). Classification (NCBI taxonomy): domain Eukaryota; kingdom Metazoa; phylum Chordata; class Aves; order Opisthocomiformes; family Opisthocomidae; genus Opisthocomus; species Opisthocomus hoazin. Next base: position 73,565,623 of record NC_134416.1, on the reverse strand, counting down.
CTTTGGAACAGATAATTACTTTGCTTATAGGCCTAGTGTCAACCAAGAAGAGTGAATAAGTAGGTACCTGCTCAGGCTTACGAGAGTTTCTGGTATTTCAGATGTACCAGCAACCTGAACCTTCCACATTTTACCTGAGACCTTGGCACTCATGGTGGGAAGGTAGTCCCCACACAAGACTGTCTGTATGAGAAATATTTGACAACCAATGGAAGAAATCTGCTGACAATTGCAACTGTCAAGGAAATAAATGAAATTGAGGCTCTCAGAATTGAAGTCTTCCCTAGTGACTGGCTTAGCTGGCTGCTCCATCTTCACTGTGCCAGATGAAGTAGAGCTAACCGTCCAACTCTTCTCAGACATCAGGGTAGAGAGCCTGCGGATTAAACCCAGGGTGAAATACAGGCTCAGTGAGAATGTGCCACAACAACTGAAAGTTAGGTGCCTAGCTAAAGGACAGTAGTTCCCAAATTTCACCTTTCCATGCCCACTCCTGTCTCCTTCCCACTCTTATGTTGGATGGTGTAGCTGGGTTTAGAGATATCTCTATGCTTTACGCTGCAGGAGACTGGAATCATTCAGGGAAAATTCCATGGGGAAAATGTCTAGTCACAGACTACATTTTCTGTTAGTTACTTTTGTTTAAAGTCTCTTAAGCAGACTTTGCTATGTCAGTTCTAGGAGCTATAGAGATACTTAACCCAGTTAGGAAATAGTAAATCCATTGATTTAAAATGGACTTAGTTTGAACCACTTACAAGAGTAAGTACTCGTTAAGTCAATAACAGTTGCAAAAGTGAGCTCTAATTTTACAAATGTGCAATAGCTGCCATAATGAGACAATTTCTTGGTCTGTTCAGCTCTGATTGAGAGCTCCAGGAAGTAAACAACAAATAGAGGTTGTCGGTAATATCCTGCTGTAATGCTTTACCAATGGATAAAAATTTTTTTTCCCTCCCTGAATTTTATTCTACACTCTGATATACCACCCTGATGAAAAAAATGACAGTTACTTAATCTTCCCAAGAAGATACTTGTCAATGTTCTTGTAGATGAGCTGAAGTATAGGCAGAAGGCAGAAGACCCCAATCACCTGCCTCTGGCACCTCTTTCCTCCTCCTTGGCTGCAGGAGGAAGATGACACCTGTGGCATCCATTTTTTTTGGTGTCCTGACTCAACATGTGTTTTTTGCTTCTAGAAAATGCAACATTTTTCACAGGCTAGGATTTCCATTTTGTATCCAGCTTTGGTGTCAGAATATCTGCCATATCTCACACAGTAGCAAAAAAAGAACATATCTGTTGTAGCATCTGCTACTTTAAAGATGGTTTAGGTCAGAAATGATATGCAGTGGTCACATGCTTTATGTAATATTGTAGAAATTAATGAATTAGTCATCCTGGTTGTGACTTTAGCTTTAGTTACCCACATTCAACTCAACAATCCCATCTTGGACCAGAAAATTCAAACAGTAGAACAGCACTTGAACTTAATGGGTACATTGGCAACACAGAATCACTGATTCTCCCACTGAATTATTAGTTTCAGCCTCACTTATGTTTCCTTCCATACTCCTCAGAGTTAAAATCCCACTTAAGACAGTTAGAAATATTTGGGGGGGGGGAATCTGGTAGTGACAATGGTCATTTAAAATTCAGCCTATTGCTGCAATGAAGACAAAACCCAGAGGATGAAAAGATAATTAAATAAAAAAATAAAAGAAAAAAAAAGAAGAAAGAAAAGCAGTTTCAGGGTCAGAAGACTGAAAACAATTTGTTTTTCCTGCTTATCTTAGCATGAGCTGGTATAGGAAAGTTGAACAGCATTTTATTAATTCTAGCCTTTAGTTTCAAACAGAATCATTGATATTATATTGATATTCTCATATGTAACTACTGTTTAATGCCATGATTCTATTTATTAAATGTACTTGTCACAACTTTTTAAAGGAAAAGAATCATTTATCTAAGTAAGGAAATGTAAGGTAAAACCTGTGCAATTATTCACCTTTTGATCTTTAAGAACTTGAGTTTCTAAAGAGAATGCGTGAGTGCTATTTAGCTTTTTTAGCTGAACTCAAACCTTTGAAAGTTATGTTATGCATAAATAAAGCAAACAAACAATAGAATAGTTGATTTTCACAGCAGTGGAATTTTGTCAATGAACTGAAGCTTCATGTTATTAAACAATAATTAAGCACTTGAAGCACAGTCTTTTACATTTGCTGATCTTGGTGACTGTTTATATGCTACTGTTTGTTAAATGGCAAAGTTTATTGATTTGGCAATTTCGGTACCACACTGGATATTTTTATTCAGTCTGTGTTCCTACATGCAGTTCAGCATTTTCAAATGTCAGTCACAAAGTATTATTGATCTGTAATTAAAAGTGCAGAGAAAAATTAGCATAGTAGAAGTTGATGGTCATTAGCACAAGTACTGTTAGGCAATTATTTAGGTTGCTTTAACATCTCTTTTTTATTTCAGCTATTGACATACAGTACAATACTCACCTGCACACTTTTATTTTGCTAAAAAGGCAAGTTGAATAGTTACCAAACTGTGGCCTTTTACAGGGTTTTTGATATCAGCACTTTGTGGAATTATCTAAAAATAACTTCTCTGAAGAGTTTGCTTAAATGGAATAATATTAAAGAAAAAAATAGCAAGTCCTACAGGTATACTCACTATCTAGACTCACTCATTGTACAAAATCAGAAATTGCTTTTCCTGTATGAGCAGAGCTGAGAGAAAAATGGGATAGGATTTTTATTTCTAGCTTGAGATGTAGATGCATTGATGAAGTGCACACCATGCAGCACTTGCATACTTTTTCTCTAATAATTTTTCTTCCTTGGGTACAGCATATGTCCTTTGAAAGTATTCTAACATGGATTGTTTTCTTTCTGGTCCATCTTAAGTTCAGGTGAATAACAACTGGAGGTGACTGGCAACTTTCAGTGGCCTGAAAGAAAGACCTTCCACATTGAAGTCCAGTTTCCAGTAATTAGCCCAAAACAGTTGACTTTGCCAGTGCTTCAAAAGAGGGACTACCTTGAAGAGCAGACCTGCTAGGATGAGGGGAAGCGGAGTGTGCAACAGTTGCTGCTGTCATGCTGTCTTCTACATGAACAAATGACAGATGGGCTCCCAGGCCCTTGCCCTGGCTCCTGCAATGAATATTCCTTCACTGGTATGCACACTTACTGTACAGTATCAACTCACTGATGTCTAAGAATTATTTGGAGTATATGGAGACATTTGTACAGTTGCCTGCTGTTTTGTTTTGTTTTGGATTGGTTTATTTTTCTTCAGGTAAGTATATAATAGTTCTCAGATACTGGCAACAACACATTTTATATGGAATTTAAATTGAGAAATGACAATCACTGAGCTTGAAATCAGTTCATTGTCAAGCTGCATTTCCTGGAAATGCCTACTGGTCCCCTGTGCCACCCATGCAGCGGTTTTCCCGGCAGGACTGTGTGTCCCACCATGTCTCTAAGAAACTTTCCATACCCAGTACTGTAGGAGCCGAAAGGAAGGTTATATGGCTCAGAATAACACATTGAAAGATGCAGTCTGGCCATTGAAACTGCCCTTAGAAGAGGCTGCAACTTTCCTGAACAGAAGTAAGTCTTTTCATGAGGCAGCCAGCCAGCATAGGAAATGCAGTTTAGAACCACTCTGAATTGGCTCCCTCAGATTACTTCAGTTCCTCTAGACTCCATTATGCAGCTGCTAAGGAAACAAATAAAGGAGAATTTCCACTTTTGCTGACAGGGCATACTGAGTACTTTGGGTTTTTTGTTTTCTAGTGGCCTCTGAGTTTTGGGGCATAACTGTAATTTATGGGAGATATCTGGAAAACATTCCAGCAGTAAAACCATAGAACCTTTTAATTCTTCAAGAGCTGCATGAGGAGCCTCATGAGAGTCCTGATATAGGAGTCAAAATTGAGACTTTGATGAACAATCTTTTTTTCCCATTTGTAGCAGCTCAGGATGCATTGGCTGAAATCTCACCTGAACAAAAGTCATTACATTAATACTTAGTTTTTACATTTAGAGAAAAACAAATTCCTCCCCCTCCTAGTTAAAAATTTGCAAGGAAATTATAAGGAATTACAAGGAAAGTTTAGAAAGATGGAGCTTAAAACTCAAGGAAAAAAAAACCCCAAACATGGAAGTATATTAAAGCTAATTTCATGTTATCAAGCATGTTAGTGGTGAGGAGAGAGACATGTACAATGTGTTATTGTTCCAAAACTGAAAGCTGCCTCAATCTGACTTTTTTTATCCACACTATGCAAACAGCACAATACTTCTATGCAGTAAACAGGTACAGTAAGATAGTGCTACCTATGCTCAAATGTAGAATTTCCTAAAGTCTGTTTCTGCCCCCCTCCCTCCCCATCCCCCCCCACCCGCCCAAAATATGGATAATGTTTTGGTACTTTTTGGAAAGAATACAAATTGGGGTATTTTTTTGAGAGCTTGTCATTGAAAAGACTCCCTTCAGATTTCTTTAAAAGTTCAGAAATCAGCTAATCATAAGGAATTATATTTATATGCCATGCCTATTTCTTGCTTTGTACTAGGATTTTCACGTCAGTGTTATCTATAATTGATTAATTCACAGAAATTGATTACTATTGTAAATGTTTATAGCACAGCACTTTCTGTCGTTGTCTCCAACAGAAATGTGGCCAGAAGCTATATGAGTTTCAGAGAATGATATTTACAATCAGTTAAGCTAAATAAAAATACCTTTTCAGATTGAAAAATAAAGATGATAAAACCCAAACAACCCCCCAAACTTGTTAGTATGGACAAGGAACCACTAGATAGTGAATTCAAAATTGCTGAAACTTTTAAAAAATTTAAAATTAAATAAAATATTTGGCCAAGAAATTAAGTCAACCCAACTATATATAATACCAACACTGAACTTCTAGTTTTTCTCTTCTGATAGCTATAGAAAGATATTAGAAAAATATTTTGAAAATACTTATTTTGACAGTTCAGTTGTGAATCAAAAGACCATGCAGGTTATGAAGTGTGAAATTCTTTTTTTGAAGTGTATGGTCTTATTCATCCAGGAATCATAGCCTTTTATTTGTCCTAGTGTAGAGTCAGCTAAAATGCAAATATCTTGTCTTGACTTGACTGGAACATTTGCCAAGTGAAATTAATATTTTTTAAACATAAATTTTGGTCAAAGAGAGAGATTTTATATTTCTTGCTGAAAACAGAAGGAAAAAAATCTAGTTTCATTAAGATGGTGGTTGTTTGTCTCTCTCTGTTGACAGTATTGAAAGTAGCAGTGCAATTTCTGTAACAACATCACACCTTGTCATCCCTTTTTTGGTGATTGGTAATTTTAGCATCAAGTCAGTTGGATTTTATGAAACTCAGAGAAATCATGGCAAGAGTCCCTGTGAAATTTTCACACAACTTTTATTTTTGTGCAGAATAAATATTTCCTCTGATTCACATAGTAAATCTAATATACTACTCAATCACCATGGATGAACGTGGGCAAGAGTCACCAGGAGAAATTCCTGACCCAAGACATGTGACACTGAAGATCTTTCACATTTAGCTTAAATTAACAAAATGTCTGGAACAATCACTGTCTCAAGCATTCAATGGCAATGCCATATGGAGGACGACTGGAAAATCATGTCAGAGTAGAACCCCTGGCCCCAAATACGTTCACCTATGTAACCCAGTTCCTGGGTTGAGACAACCCGCTAGGACAGCAGGACTACTGCATGTAGGAAGTACCATTCCTTATACAGACTTTTTAAATTGTACATTGAAAACTTACTTCTTCAGTAGCCTCAGATGGAAAGGCAGCATTTTCCCTTTAGTTAGTGTAGTTTTGCTGTCTTTTTTTTCTGTTTGCTCCACATTTCAACTGTAAAGTGCCGTAGCATGGTGCCTTGATTTTCTTTTGAATTCATCAGTGCATAACATACTACTTTTTATCAATATATAAATCTTTGAAATACTGTAAAAGAATGCTAAAATATGACAGTGTAATATTTGTCAGGGCTTGGAATTCAGAGCTATTTTTCCAGCTTTTGTAGCATGCGTGAAGTAACATTTAGTGGTAAGGCATGCACAATAAATTACTGCTCCAAAATCCAAACGTGACTAAATAAATTTTTTTTGCAACCCACAGTATCCTAACTATACAATATAACCATGTAGCAGATAATTTCAGATCACATTATATTATATTTCCTTTCCTTGAGTGGCATTCTGAAAAAAGAGAACTCAACATTGCAATGTTAGAGGCTTTTGTAAAGCCTTTTGAACAGTACTCTGTTACTTTGGTAAACTACACACACATGCACACACACATACACACAAGAAAAATATAATCATAAGTGTTTCCACTGTAATAGTAACCTTTCCATAGACTTTCCAACTTGTCTGGTCTTCCTTGAAGGTCGATTGGGTTTTCAACTCTCTTATCTGCTAGATGTTTGATGGAGTGGTCCAGATAACAGAGGAGAGAGCAAAGGAAAAAGAATTTTTTGAAGATCAAAAGTGTCTGTTCATTTTGTTATCTGACCCTATCTGTCGTCATAGTAACCGGTTTCTTTTAACCTCTGCCATAAGATGATTTGTCTCTATCTGCTATGAATTCTGCTTTGACTGAGTAGCTGCTGGTAAGGTATAAAGTAGGTACTGTGTTTTCCAGTTTCCTACTACAATAGTCAGAAGTGAAAGATAGAATATGAATTCTGTTTTCCTATTGGGCTGTTTAATATTCCCTTTTTCAGAAATATTTAACTATCATCCTCATTTGACCAAATAGATAAAACTTCCAAAATGGTCATATAGTAGTCTCAGCACTAGGACTGATTGGATAGAAACGAAAATCCAGGACTAAGTCCCGAAAGGAACAGTGCAATTCCTATTTAAGTCTGCAGAGCCTGAAGTTACTCATTAAATGCTCAGTGCCTCCTCACAAAAGCAAGAGTAGGTTGAGAAAGCCTTAGTCACAGAGGGGTCCAGAAGAACCTTATTCTGTGCTGGATGTGCATAATGGCAGGTCACTGTAGTAGTTCCTATTTGCATGGGCTACTAATTCTCTGCTCCCTTGGGTGACTTAATCATCATCCAACATATGGAAGGAGAACACAAGATTATGGAACTTTAACTCAGTCATCATACCTGGGTGTCTGCCACTGCAGAAATCACAGCATATTGCTCCTTTAAAGAATAATGTAAACTGATCAGCTCCACCTCAAAATGACAAGCTTTTTCTTCTTTTTTCCACCTGTAATTCCTCTGCTGAAAGGCTCTTCCAGAATCTCATGGCCATCATCAACAGGCAACCCATTACCACCTTGTTTTTGTTAGGTTCTCTGCCAAGTTATTTCAGTCTCCTCTTGCAAGATGGGCTCTGAAGCCAAAGCAGAGATCTGTGACATTTAGAAATTATAACTACATTAATCAGTATACAATTAATAATGGCTACTGAAATATAACTATACTAAAATAGTTTAAAAAACAACAGTATACAAATATTTTGCAAAACTGTGATAGCATAGCCAGACACAATGTATACGCAATTTACATGAGTATGTGAACAATGGGACCATCAAAGAGGAAAAGATGTGTGTAGTTGCAGGTAAGAAGCACCCATGTAACAAAAAGTTGGAAGACAAAGAGCAAGCACGTGGGCCAGCTGAGGACAACCCGTTTTGGGAAGGGGGTAAATAGCATTGAAAATCAGGCAAAACCAAGGGAAATTGGAGAAGAAAGAAAACGAGTCCATTTCTTTCTCAACTTCTCTCCCAAAAGAGCTATTGAGCCTGATCACCTTGTAAATGTGCATAGTCACAGCTAATTTGTTTATTCACAGCTAAGAACATTAATGTTAAGAATTAACAATTTTCCATATGTAGTGAAAATAATTAAAAAAATGTAAAAATTGTTGGCAAAAAGTGATTATTATTGAAAGAATTTGGTAAAGTTTTGTTCCAGTATTTAACACTGGCTTCATTTATCTCTCCTATCAACCTGGTCTCTAATACACTGATATATAGATACTGATATATAGAGACTCAGTTGCAATAACTCTCCATTCTTCCCATCATTATAACAAATTTTTATTTCAATTGATTTTTTCAATTTTTCTACAGTGCACGTGACTAAAAATTCTTTTCTGCAACTATCTTCTCAGTTTATAGACATAATTTCTATGACTTACCTCCAGCTCCAGGCAATTTCAGAGCCCTGGATTTGCTACACAGCGAATTACTTTCCATACTGTAGGCCTCAAATCCTCAGTCAGTCTAAATTGCTGAAAGTTTTGAACATTTTTTTCTCTGTAGCCTACGGTAGGAGCGAAAGAAGTATAATCCTTTAACTAATAATCAGACGCATTTATTTGATAGTCCTCTGATAGAGAATAATTGTCTATAGATTCTTGCTCAGTTCTGGGGGTGTGAAACTCTAAATAGGAAGAACTCATCTTTGTATAAAAAAATACAAAAAGCTGAGTTGCCTGCTAGAACAAATTGTAAGTTAGTGATTTGTTAACGATTGTTTAACCCAATTATTCAAATAGATCTAAACCAGCTGTACTCAAATGACTTGTCAAAACACATGGAAATAATAAATGAGCCTGTGAAGGTGAGGTCTACTATTCAGTGATGTTTTTAGCAATATAAAATCCTAGCAGATTTATCAGACCAGTTTCCTGAAGAAATATGTTTTATGAAGTCAGAGGATCTAAGCATCTGTCTAATGTCTTATGAAATTGCTAGCAAATTTCTAGCAAGTTTGGTATAAGAATAGAGATTTTTTTTTTAAAAAAAAAGAAGTTTCCACAGGCTTTGAGGTGGTTGAATGGAGAAGGGCCTGCAGAGATAAAAGATGTACCATGATTTCTACTATTAGAATCAGAAGATCCATGTGGAAACTTGTTATTAAGGCATTTATTCATTAGACATGGAGCAATTCAACCACAATATAAAAGTCACAAGAAACCAAGCTTCTTAACTTCTGTAGTTCATATAACTGTTACAGCTGCTATTGATACTTGGAGTTGTGAGAAATTCCTGATTCAGGAGAAGACTTCTGAAGTGAAACACCCCTGGGCTGTTGATGGCTGGGCTGTGATTGTCCTATGTGCAGCTGACCGTTGAGAGTTTCCTGAGCGATGTGCAGCTTGAAGATCTGCTAAGAATAATTGACAAAAGAAGAAATTTATTCTGTTATGCAACATATACATGGCAAGAAAAAGAAGATTTTTCAAACCTTATGTTGATTACACAGAGGAGTATCTTGAGCTAGACGTGCATTTGAGTGGGGCTTTCTGTCAGCAAGGGTCTTTGGTATCAAGCTGAGAGACAACCTGTGGCTGTGTCTCCAGCGAGTGCCAGCTTTCCTTAACACAGGACAGACCATTACCAATTTACATTTCACAAAACACTAGCTGATCAGAACTGTCAAAGTAGCTTTTTTTAATCACTGGACATCATTGTGTAGATGATCAACCATGTTATTATTTTTAACTAACAAGAAATTTGTGACAAGAATTGAGTGCTTTGAGTGGGTTTACAATAGTTATTTGGAATTCACGTTGGTAACTTGTCAGAGAAGCTTTTTCCTCATTTGCTAAGAACAGATTTTAAATAATTAAGTGATTGGCTTTCTTAAGAAGTAACACCCATGTATTTTGGGTGTCAGAATTTAATGGGTGGATTTCAACTCAACTCCCATTAATGTTAAAAAGGATCTTACATCTGTATTTATATGATGGCTACTCACTCAATATTAACCCAGGTGCCTGATTTTACTTTGATAATTGATCAAAATTATAATTATGATAGATTTATTCCTAGAGTTCTGGTGTTTCATTGAATCTTTGTTATTTAGTAATGCATCCTAGCAGTTCCAATATTTTCTCCTGTAAGGGAGATACTTGCAGCTTTGCAGTGAGTGCCTGTTCTGTTTGAAGAGCAGACTGATTTCAGGCTGCCTCCAAATTCCACCTGTTTTTGTGATACATGGTGTCATGAGCTTTCTGGAATGATCCTGAGCTACTTTATTTGCCTGACATCAGTTCCATGACAATGTGACATGGGCAGCTGCAATATACAATGACATCTGGAGTGCGTGCTCCATCACTCACTGCTGTAGGTAAGTGTGCAGCTAGGACTGTCCTGAAAGGCAGCAGAAACCCAGATTTTCCTGTGACGTACCTAAATCCCTGCCTCGCCACAGGGATGGAAGGTGAGATTAAGTTCTAGCAACTGTGGAGATGCTAGAAGTATAGTGGTGAAACACTCTTTTGAATGAAGGAGGAACATCTACATCTGACTACTCGTGCCTCCAATTTTCTACTGAACCAGCATAATTATTGATGGCATATAAAGACTTGATTTAGAACTACGGATCTCAATTCTGCAAGTACTTATACATGTGTTTAAGAATGCAGATAGTTTCATTGTGGTTTATGAAACTAGCCATGTGCTTGGAGTTATGCACGTGCATAAATGTCAGGATTGCTGCCTAAGGATATAATTTACCAGTAATCTGTATGAAAAAGAAATGTCTTATACAGCAGGCAGTTCTTTCTTTCCGAAATGCCTACATGGTATATTGTTTTTACAACCATTTTCAGATGAGTTTCTCTCTAAAAATCCTGGTTCATGGGATTTTCTTTTGAATGTTTAATAGACATATCTTCCTTTTTTATTGAGGTATTTTCTGGCAAGAATTTTAAAGTAGTTCTCAAAAGCTAGTCAGACCCAGCTTCTTCTCTTTAGAGCAGGCACAGGTGGGCCTGGGTCCTTTAGATCTGCAAACTGGGGAATCTACAGGCAGGTCAGATCTCAGGAGAGGAGTTTGTCATATGGAAATGTTTAACGGTCCAGCTTGCATTCTGTATAGTCTCTCTTTTATCTTTTCAAGGTTTGAACATGATCCTTTCAAAGCCAGATAACCCAGAAAAATCCTCACGACTGCTTTGCTCGCTCCCTGATTCCTATAATCACAGTCCAGCAGGAATAGGTTACTATGACAATATCGTTGCAATGGTTTTGTAAAGTGTTTTTTAATATTGTTCAAGTCCCTCTCAGTGCTAAAATCCTTTTCTGTTCTGCAAAATGATACTTTCTGTCATTTTACTTACGATACAATGAAGAAACAAAGGAACTAGAAAAATATTTTGCTATATGAACAAGCATTGCCTCTCAATATTTATGTAAGCAGAGGAACATGGTCCGAGACACCAATTGAGAATACTTCTTCAGCTACATGTCCAGCTATATGCTGCTGAAATACCTTTAGACAACTGTTATTTGTTCCCAAATGTCTAATATAACAGGAAGATCATGTTGTTGTGTCCTTTTGTTATACTGGTAATGTCATCATCAGCGACTACAAACACTGATCCTCTCTTCTAGTTAATTTGTGCTTTTCAAAACATTATGTTTATTAGCAAATGTCTTCAATAATCATGAGGTAGAAGAGAGAGAATCACTAGACAACAAATACCAGAACTCAGGGACAAAACACTGATGACTTCTTAGGTCTATGTCATCAGTGTTTCCTTTTCATATATTTTTGCGAATTATGGTAATATTATCGTACATGAGAAGTAAGACCATGGATAAATTGATGCAGTCTGAGGTTTTGATTTTTGAATTTTTGTATCTTTATGTTCATAAGGTCATAAGATATCTTGTTGAAAAGTTGTAGAGGAGGTCTACAGTCTGACCTCTTGATCAAAGCAGGGTAAGCTACAAGGTCAGAACAAGTTTCTCAGAGTTTTATCCACTCTGGTCTTGAAATCCTCCACAGACAGAGAATGATCAACATCTCTGGGCAACCTGTTGCAATGCTTGACTGTCTTCATGTCCTGAAAGCTCCATTAAATTTGCACAACTGCCTAGGACCAAGATTCCTCACTCTGTCCTCAGTTTCATCCCTACATTTTTAGCCTGACTCTGCTTTAGTTACTGATGTGAAGGTGCAAATTCCGACCCCGAAAATCTCTTGGCCACCAGTTCATTGAAGCAAGTGGAAGTTCACTCATTCTTGAAATTATGCACCTGCTTCATGCTTTGCTATCTCAAGGTCTAATTCTGAATGGTAGTGTTGCATGGTGCAGGGAACATTTTGCAGATACTGTCTCCAGGGATTAATTGTTTTTAAATGTTTCACTCATGAAGGTGGCTGCATTACTAGGTTTGCTACAACTTCCTCAACCCAAGGCAAAATTCCAGGTCGAAAGGTGTGGTTATGTATTAACGTCAGATCGGTGTAAGGGGAGAAGAATACGTCTACCCACAAGTAAATAAAGGACTGTGCAGAGGTAACTTGTAATTCCATGTGTATTTTTGAAAATATTTTGCAATTAGTTCCTCTTGGTAGTAAATGCTGCTGAGAAGCTAGTGGAATGTTACCCTCGGAAAACTGTACTGTTTTTAGTTCTCAAGATGTGCTATTCAGAGCTCAGACGGCGACTATGTAGTATAACCCTTGTTTCTATCTTGATAGTAATCAAGTCAAAGTGACATTCTAAAGATGGCACATAGTGAAGACATTTTCTTTTGCATACTCATGATTGTTACAGGATGTATACAATGCAATATACAAAATATGATACAGTATTTGGAAACAGTACAGCATATTTTAGTTTATATTACTAGATAAATCTTAAATGATCATAAAGCCTTTGAAGAAGGACGGTAGGATAAAGAAGTGAATTTAAAGTCACATGAATGAAATCAGATATGAGATTATGTTGGATTATATATTATAATATTAAGATTATAATAAAGACTGGATTCTAAGAGCAGAGAGTGGTTGTAACACTTATAGGGACATCAACATCACTGATGAAGATGCAGACAGAACAAGGTAAAGCACTCACTCTTTCTGGTGACCAACCTTCTGCTGTCTGCAGAATTTTGATTTTTGGAAAGACAGTGACTGGCCCTCAGAGACCATATCTTCCCCTATCTTTTTGCAGGCAATAAGTATATTATCAAGATGATAAAAAATCATCTATCCTCCAATTTTTTTTGTCTTTTGCACTTTTTCTTTTGATTTATTTTACTAAGCAACACAGGAACTTTCCAGAAATGCTAATTCTGCTGTAACACCTTGGTGAACTGGTGCTAAACTTGGCTAGATACCTGCTAAGGATAAAATGGAGGTGGAAACCATGGTTTGTACCATGCCCACACAACTCATAAGGTAAGTAACTGAACTGGAATCTGGGTATCTGGTAGATACAGGGAGATCAAGGCATGTGGGAAAAAGGGCCGGAAACATATGGGGTGCAGAGACCACATGGGGAGTGGGAGAGCTGGCAGGACAGCTGGTCCCCAGATGATACTGAGATCAAATGACTGAGTACTTCAGCATGGTTTAAATAGTTAGGAAGTGTGGAGATGGAACTCTCCCTCATACACAAGAATGTGCGTGTATGAGGGAGACCGTATTGCTACTCTAATTAAGTCTCCTTCGCTGAGCAAGAGTATCAGAAGAAACCCAAAGTCATTGAGATGGTTTCCCCATAAAGATCAGGATTTCCTCAACCAACTTCTAAAAGTCTCTGAAATCTCCTAATCCTTGGAAAAACCATGCAGTTTACAGGCTATGAACTTGTAGCTTATATTGGACCTATTCACCCCAGCAAAACAAGTTTATCTAGTGCTATATCTGTTGTATGTCTGAAGACATGCAACAGTGTGGACTTTATTGCACTCTAGTAAGCCAGTGATATTCTCAGGGACTTTGCAGAAGCCATGCACTAACTGCTAATGCTGCTGCTAATTAATTTATCTTGCTCTGGTTTGTGACCTGTGCCTGTGATGCTCCCTGTGAATATGATTGCTTGTATATGCTCACATATACCATAATCACATCTTTATCCTGTTACAGAGGCAATAAAGGAGGTACAGTCACGAGTTACTCAGTTTCGGCCTTACAGAGTAGCTTACAGAGTTCATTGCTTTTAATAAAAACTGCTGTAGCTTATTAAGGCTTAAAAATTGCCTATCTCTGGTTGTTCTTTTCAAAGACAAACTTATTCAGAAGTTCTGAAGAGAAAATCACATTCTACGTGAGGCAGAAATCCCACTTTCCTCCTCTTCCTAGTATGGTCTTTTAGAATCTGCTGTTAATATTTGGGAGCATAAGAATAATTCCTGTACCAAATGTACTCAGTGAAAAAGACAAAGCAAACAGATATTACTGATAAGGGGAAACCAGAGCTCACACAAAGTGATCAAGCTGGAGATCTGCCTCTCAAGCACATAACAGACGAACCTTTGTTCCCTCTTAAACTTACTATTATTAGTCAGCTAATGTTTGTAGGTGTTGTAGTTGCTGGAAATGGGCATTTCAGAAAGATCTGAAATCACATTGTAGGTTAGGTGTCCCTCTAAGTGTCTACAGACTGTGAAATTAAGGTCCAGAGGAGAAGCGGCTTTCCCAAGATCACATGGCAACCTGGAGAAAACCAGAGATAAATCATATGACATCTGGACTGCTTTGTTAGGGGCCTGTCCACTGGCTTGTGCTGTTTCCTCCAGGAAGCCTGTCTCATGCAAATCTTAGCTGCTCTGTATCCAGGCCTGTGCTGGTTTCTGAGCAGACCTCGTGTTTGCACATTCCCAGGGCCACCCTTACTCCTCATCAGCCTTTCTCTGCATCCAAGAAGTGAAGTCCAGTGCACACACCTCCAAGTGTCAGCAAAACACTTCCAGTATCTTGCCTGGGGATAGAGATTATGTGTGGAAAATCTCATCTACGAAATGGATCAGAAACACAGATATTACCAGAGAAGAAGGAGCTGGAAAGAAAACAGTTAGGCAAATGCAAGTATGAGAGCCTCTGCCTTACCACTACTCTAACTGTGATAAAAATTTTGCCAGTGGGGTGATGAGATCTGTCTGGCCACAGCTGATATTGTCTTTAAAAGCCCGCCAGTAATTCATGTCTGTTTTTACCTTGCTGCATTTGCTGTAAAAAAATACTTTAAATTGTACTCTTCCAGTGAGAGCAATGAGTGGAGGCGTTCTTCTCTAAAGAGAAAACAGGATCTGTAGTAAGAGGAATATGAACAAACCATCTTTATTCCATTATTTTTTGCCTTATTGGTGAAGGTGATTTCATATTGTAACTATATTCATTCTAGTATCTTCACTTCATGGTTCATAACACCCAGGTGACTAGTCTTTGCAGGAAGATTTCATATGCTATCCAGTTACAGCATATTTATTTGCCCTCTTGAAACCCTGTTCTCAGTTGGCGGCATTCAACTCCCCCAGGAGAAGAAGTGCCTGACCAACTGACATAGACAGGGCTTAGTCTGCAGGGAGGGTTGAATTTCCTTAGCATGACAATGGCCTGGGTTTTATTGGCACAGACGGTTTGTGTCAAGCATGTGAACATATGTTCCTGGGGTCTGCAGGAGGAGCAGTTACAGATCACTTAATACCCAGCTTGGGTTTTATGTAGGCCAGCTCCTCTGGCTCGGAGATGATTCGCTATGGGTGAGTTTACTGGTGACTCAGTTTAAAATTCCAAATAAAGTGCCCTGAAACCCTCCAAAATTAGAAAAGGAAAAAAAAAAAGGTGTGTTTTCAGTACAGTACACAGATCTAATTACTTCTACCTGGCTCATAGTTTGTTTTCAGCCTGAACAAATCTTATACTTTAGGGCAAATCCAATACAACATCTGAATATCTAAAGACAGAAATCAAAATACCTAACATTACCTACCAGCTTTCTGAGTTAAAATTAAAGTGAAGCTCCCATATAAGTAAACAGACTTCTCAGAGTGGATGACAGTTGAGAATACTAAGAGACAATGTGCCTGAAATCCTGCCCAGTTCAGCCTTAAAGGACACAGATACTATCATCTGCCCAGGATTTGTAGCCTGAAACCGTCTGAGTGATCAAAGTTGGGATTAATTTATCTTAATCATAGAATCAAAGAATGGGTTAGGTTGGAAAGGACCTTAAAGCTCTTCTAGTTCCAACCTCCCTGCCATAGGCAGGGACACCTTTTACTAGACCAGGTTGCTCAAAAACTCATCCAGCCTGGACTTGAACACTTCCAGGGAAAGTGCATCCACAACTTCTCTGGGAAACCTGTTCTTGTGCCTCACCACCCTCGTAGTGAAGAATTTATTTCTTATATCTAATCTAAATCTACTCTCTTCTAGTTTGAAGCCATTACCCCTTGTCCTGTCATTATATGCCCTTATAAAATGTCCCTCTCCAGCTTTCTTGTAGGCGCCTTTTAGTTAATGGAAAGAAACAGTCCTTCAGAGGACTCTCTATCTCCTGCTAAAAGAGGTATCTGGAAGCAGGTCAGATGAATCACACTGAATACGTGCTTCTTATTGTTTTCTTATCTCCTGTAGCAAAAAAATAACTGTCAGAGCTAGAACAGTGGATTCGGAGAGACTTGGCTTATGCACAACTCTGTACTTGTTGCCAAAGGCAGGGGTTCAAAGAACAACAGATATTTATCTAATAGACTTGACTCCTGTGAAATGGAAGAATGACAATTTATTTCCCTTTAGGTTGAGAGACAAGATGTTGCTCATGATATGAGGCTATAATGTGTGCAAAAACCTAACACCAGCCAGTGAAGGACAGAACACCAAATGCATGATCTGATATCATTTCTCTCAGAAGATGTTTACTCTGGATTTTAAACACTCAGAAAAGAGGAGAAGGGGAAAAGAGGTGCCAAATCTATGAATATCCTGTACGAAATGTGTTAGGTCAAAAGTTAATCTCATTTTATCTCTGTTCTGCCTTTTTGCATCCTATGTTCATGAATCTTTAGACATGGTAGTAACTTTGGGCTCATGAGATGTCCCGATTCAGAGAAGCTGTTCTCACTTATGATTTCTGATCATGGGTTGAATCATTCCAGGATTGAGGCTTTTGGAAATTTAATTTAAAAAAAAACCCACCAAACTTAAATCCCCTAAAACCTTCTGGAAGCTTTCAATGCCATACTGATTAAAGCTGAATAACTCTTTAAAAAGATGTACAGCAGAGATGTAGGATTGGGAGGTTTGTTGGAATGATTTTATACAATTCAAAGGGAATACTTGCTTCTGCTAAAGAATATAAAAGTTTTGCGATTGGCTTACTTGGAAGAGGATCAACACTTTTGTTTTGTGGTAGAAATAATAAGGCCATTAACAAATATAAGCCAATGCAGCCATGTTTCCTCTTAAAGATTCCCATTTACTTCCATCCTATTTTCTGCAATTTAATTTTCAAAATGTTACAAATAAACATCCTGATTATGTGCATCATTTCTTAGGAACAGCCTTTGTCTTGTATTCCAAAAGCCTTCAACAGTCTAGTCAAGGCTGTCATGAGGGAGTTAATAAAAGCTTGAAATTTAAAGATGTAGGAGAGAGACAGGATTTAAGCTGGCACTTGATTACTGTAGCATTTTTCTACAGATGAATGGACTCTTCAAAGTGACGACAAATATTCTTGAATTTTTCTGAGAGATGTTTGAATTATGTTTTCCATGAAAACACAGACCTGTGCAATGAGGGCAAAATAGTTTTACCAGCCTTTAAAAAATGCGGGCTAATAAAACTTATTTCTAGTTAATTGGAAACAACAGCAGCAACAAACCTGTTAAAATATTTCATTATAACTAGTGTGGCAGTTGTAAGAATATTTCTTTCCTCAGACTTTCACTGCTGATGATTTGTGCTTGTGACTTAACAATATCGTGGAAAGAGAATATTTGTTTACGATACCTGCATGTCTAGAAAGTCTGGCCAGTGCACACTTGCTGAGACTAGAAGAGATTTCTCATTAAATCTACTAGGTATATTAGACAAATATTCAGTAGAAAAGATTTGGGATTTAGTGCACAGGTATAATCATAAGGAAATATTTTTGTTTTGTATTGCTAGTTTAAGTGATTAAATAACAG
This sequence comes from Opisthocomus hoazin, assembly GCF_030867145.1. NCBI lineage: Eukaryota > Metazoa > Chordata > Aves > Opisthocomiformes > Opisthocomidae > Opisthocomus > Opisthocomus hoazin. The sequence goes on along the minus strand of NC_134416.1, from coordinate 73,547,652 downwards.
TTATACTCGCAAAACAAAACAGATTATTTTAAAGAAAAATAAATAATATGATCCTTCAATACAAAAAACACATACAAAATGTGTTTTAGCAATTCCTGAAAAAAAGAACAGAAGACAAAATCAACAAATATTCTTGCTGGACAACTGTTAATATAATTTTGTAGCATTTGAAAAACCGTCAGGGTACTTCCTCTTTTGTCCATTTTTCAAAGCATCCTAATGCCATTTTGACAAGTTTGATATTTCATTTGAAGGGGAAATAATAAAGTGTTTTCTTTGTATTGATTGAAGAAATATAGTGCTTATTTTTTGCTTGGTTTTCTAGTAGTTATTCAATAGGTTAAAGGGCAATACCATCTGTTTCCTAACAGGACATTTTGTGTAAGATTTGCAAGTCCTACAGGTACCTTTAAGCATGGATAAATATGCACTCATGGTTTCAGCTGGATAGTTTTTCACCACCAAAGGATGATTATGTTGTGTGCCTTGAGACATAGGCTATAATATATTTCCTGTCCCTTTATTGCATTTTGGAATCATAAACAATGACTGTTTGGCTCAAAGCCATTTATTCAGCCCAAAAAGACATTATTTGCACAACAAAAATCAATAAAAATGTTACTAGGTCTGGCCGGATACTTTGCTTAACTGTGATATTTGTCTGTCACTGATGGCATGCCATCTCTCGTAGGAGACTGGGGCCAAAACAGAGCTATTGATCCAGTCATCAGTGATGGATACTGGCATTTGGAACAGGCTGCTGCAGAGAATCTCGATTAAAAAAAATATTTCTATGTTTTGCCTGCAGCAGAGTCAAGATAACCCGAATGAGGAGATTTTCTCTTTTATATCGGGTTTCTCCCCTTGTGGTTGTTAAATGCTCTGGACCAAAGTTCATTATTGAAAGAATTAAGTCAATCTATGTTTAGCCAAAGGCTTTGACATCATATCAAGCTCTCCTGATTTAGACACAAGCTAGTTGTCCTTTTCATCACCTTAAAAGTCTAGGGGAAGTGTTTTATACACACCAGTGATAAAAGAGATATGCTGAGGTGTGCTTACACTTTTTTTTTTCTATTGTAAAACATCAAATTATGTCTAAGAGAAACAAGACAAAAACTGATTCTCGCACACTGTTATATAAACACTGACCTATCCTTTGAGGCATTGAGTAGTCTCTGCTCTTGCTTTATCAAAAGTTTAAGGTACTCAACACTTAGAAAGTCCCATTGTTTAGCCCTAGGTTATCTAATTCTGAAATATCACTGCAGCTGCTTAAGAAAATATGTTGCAGCTGAAATATATGAATGTTTTAGACTGCTGTCATTGAACAGTGTTTAAAAAGACTACCTGACATTTTCAAATACATTTTAATATTTTGAAATCAGTTTTCTTCCACAAAAGTAACTGATATTAAAAAGTGTAGTATTTTTTGATAGAAAGAAGAGAATAAAACAGCCTCTTAAACCAGTCTCTTCAAAACTTGTTCAAATTCAAGGTGTTCAGATTCTTCTTGTTTATTTCCTTTTTCTCTCAGAGGTCAGAACTTTCACACAAGGTATGGTCATGAAAATATTCCAAGAGGGACTGAAAGTAGGTACATTTCCTAGAAATAATATCATAATTCACAGCATTGATGGGGATTTAGGAGTAAGAGATCACTTATTCAAGTCAGCTGGTTTATGTGTCATGATTTTAGTTCTGAATAACTTACAGGCATCAGAGTAGCCACTTTGATTTTGACAAAACTATTTGAACTGCATGAAATCAAGAACACAGGAAAGTCGTCTTCGGATCATGATCATCAGAATGGTGGTCAAACACATGTAAGCAATGCAATTTTCAAAGCACTTTCATTTTGAAAGCCTTACCCTTCCGTCATGCACATAATTAAGAAAATGAAGTCTTTATTTAGAGTAAATTAAATTCCTGTATAATATAAAAGTTGTGGCTACCACTGTCATTCCAACAGCTGTAACATGAGAATCCTGTTGATGGTTAGAGTGGCTACCAAAGTAGCTAACTTTGGTTGTTTTGGAAGGAGTTGGTAGCAGCTTTGTCAGTTTTGGTTAATTTCTCTTATAGTTCTCAGTCCAAAGATAAAATACTCGGAACAAGTATACAAACCTACATAACTTCTGCAAACTTGTAATTTTCAATCAAGAGTGTATGGAAGAGAAAGTCATGAGTAATACCACGTTTGAAATTCATTCTTCATATGTAGTGTGAATCATGAATTTGTAACACAAGGTCTCATATGCCAGCCTGATGAGAGAAATTAGAGTGTGTTGGCAACTGGGTAGATCTAAACAGAAGAAAGGATACTGTTTTGCAGAAAGAAAAGGCTCAGAGCACTTTCAATGAAGAAAGTTAAACCAATGATCACTACATTATGCCTCATGAAAGTTATAAGATGAATTTGATAATCAATATTAACTCTAAAGAAATAATGTGATAACTGCCAAGGGAACATTGTCTTTGTAATGAGCTTAATAGTGAAACATCTAAACCTTCATACTTGTATTTATTATTGCAGTTTATCACTTGGTCTGTTTTTTTAGGTTGTTAGAAACTGAGAGAAATTAAATATTTCATCCAGATAGGGGGGAAATGGAAATAGACTAAAAAAATAGGAGTCACCTGATTGGGTTTTAATGTGGGCATTCAGTGGCTGTTGACCTCCATTGCCTAGTTTGTACTCAGACATGGCTGCAGAAGGCAAATTCTATGAAGTGCCTATTGCATTATGACTTGCTGTATAGGTTTCCCTTCCATGCCTGCTCAAAAGAAGCAGCGTCAAAAAGAGCAGATACACAACTGGTACTCTATGAGTTCATCCATCTCCCTTACCACCTCAACCCACTTGCTGTTATCTTGTCACAGACAATAAAAATGAAAATCTGGCTCTCAGCATAATTTTAGAAATGATAAATATTTCTCTTCCACATCAGAGAACTTTCTTTAGCTGCATACAGGGCTTTTACCACATTGAGTGCTTCATAATCTAATGAAAAAGAACAAGAGTAAATTTCTTCTCTTTTTCCTCTCTGAAGAAGCAGTTTGAAGGTAGTTATTTTTTAGCTTTTCAGTTTCAGAAACGTAATTATTAATAATATTATTAACCTCAGCAATAATATGCTACTGTTGTTGCTTCTTTGTGTCCTGATGTTGTTGCATAGTACTACAAAGCAGTTAAGGTAAAACAGATCTGAAGATCTGACCCATTTCAAAGAAAGGCGATTTGGCTTGAATGAAAACTCCAGGCTTAAACATGAAGTGTGTTGGGAATGCACTTTCATGATTCCCATCATGCTAAAATTTTTAAAGTGCACCTCACACTTTGAAAATTATATTGTACGCATTCTGCTAGCTACCATCTTGACAGGCTTTCCAGGACTGAAATCTTAGATGAAATTGCAATTTTTGACAGTCATCAGAGTGGTAGAATTTTTTTATTCTTTCTTAGATGAAAACTAAAAAAGATTAGCATTAAGGTTCTATGTCTTAACCATAATAAATGATACATATTTGCTAGCTTAGAATGAATTTTTTTCCATATTCACTTATATCAATAATAAAAAACTATATAAATTATAAATATGACACAGTAGATACCTACACATATGTTTTTACATTGCATGTCTGTGGAAATATCCTATGATTATTTAATTTTTTGTCTTTTAGTATAGTGTGATAACTGTGAAGACTCATGTAAAAACCATGCACATTAACGGAGTTCAGTTCTTCAAATGGAAATCTATTCTAGCATAATAAGGTAGGTAAATTAGCTTTATCTGAACTAAAATGTTTAGTGAACTGAAATTCCTCTTGTAAAGGAATGAGACTGTTGATGCCATCTGATTTTTCTAAGGTAGAGCTGTGCTTTTAGTAGCAGGAGAATTGTTTTGCAAAAAACCCCAATATTTATGATGATCTCTAACAAATTACAGAAATGCGTTAACTATTTTTAAAGTTATTCTCATCAAGTAGTTGGAGCACTTTAAGTAGGTGTTATGTACAGACAATGCTTAAAGAATCTAAATAGGGTTTGTAGCACATGATAAAGATTTAGTAAATACTTTTCTAACCCAAAATCAATGCCATCGATTGTCATTAAAGCGGCAAGCTAAAAACAATGAAGTGGTTTCTAATTTTCTGGCTCCTGCTGGAGTCTGGTCTATCTCTTCCTTTTTCCAGTTAAGAGCATCATTAAATGGTAAGAGCAAACAGCATATTGAGAGGCCAAGTGTTTTATTAATTCATCATCAGCATTATCTCAGCACATTAATATTAATAGCTTCAAATTGGATTTCATTTAGGGGGTGAAATAAATATGCTGATAGTAAAAGCCTACATAGCCAACGAATCTTTTGAAATGGCACTTATACAGAGCAATACTCAAAACAGATTTGATAAGTCATGCTGACTTCCTTTAGCACAGAGGCATCTCCCAGGTAAAATGTCATTCTGGTCTGGAACTCACTGAGATTTTAACTTCTGAAAAAGGCTTGCATTCTCTTTTGGAAGCTTGTTTCTTAAATGACTGAGACAAACGTGGACATGTCTTGCTCCCTTTATCTGACACCTTTTTTGTTCCCTTTCTTAACTGTCATAGAGAGTCACCCTTAAAAACCCCATGTTTTGATTTTCATGACAGGATGTGACTACCTATCTAACATATCTAAGAGTATTATTTTGTGTTTACATTTACTTTGACTCACTGCTAGTGTATATTTTTTTGTCTTTTTCATTATTAAATTCTCTAGACCCATAGAGTCATAGACTTTGTGGCTGTTTGCAGGGAGAAGTACTATTCCTAAGTAAGTGCTGAAGAACATGAAATGTCCCCTATTTGCAAGGGTACCACATGGCCCAAGGAGGAGATGAGGGGAAGAGCAGAAATGAAGCTGTAGTTGTGCATGGACTTGGCTAAAGGCACTGTAAACACTTCATTATCTGATGAGTCTGTGGTGATAGCTCAGGATAGTCAGACCTCTCCCCTCCCTCTTCCAGTAAACCAGGCTGCTTCTATACCTTCCTATTGCCAATATTCATCCGTTGGCTAATGCCAGTGCTCCTGTGCTAAACCGGAAAAAAACGGCCACTCAGAGGAAAACGGTCTCTCTTTTTTTTTTTTTTTTTTTTTTTTTTTTTTAAATAGGGTACCACAGCTGCATCTCACCTAATACAACCTTTTTGTGGGAATGCCAGATTCAGCCAGATTTAGATGATACAGACAACTCCACAGCCACATTCACCACTCATTTATTTCCTGCTGTTTGTAGATTCAAGGGCACAATTACATTTAGTGAGGACCATTATCACATGGAGATGACCCAGTCACAGTGCCATTCAGTCATTCAAGGAGCCTACCCTGGGAGCCCAAAGCAGCCAGAAGGCTTCCTGACATCAGAATGCTTCTTATTGCTAGCAGTGAGACACAGATCAGTCAGACTCAGGCACAGCATATACCTAGGGGTCTAGTTTCTGGAGCCACCAGATGTTGAAAAACTAGTTTAATTTTTCTATTCTACACTGCTTCTCAAGAGAAGCCTTAAAGCAAAATTGCACCATGGAAGATGCAATGCTGCACAGAAACCTGAAGTCATGTTCTGAGCCGAAGTAAAGAATCCATTCACTGCAGTGAGTTCTCCACTTTGTAACCAGCATTTGGGGAGTGTAGAGTCACACCTGCAGAAATGTGGGAGACCTTGAGCATGGGTTGGAACTTGTGTATCCATCCTGTAGTGTATATCTCTGTCTGTATGGAGGATAGGGACAGGGAATATCTTCCCACTTATCCACCATGTAGTTTATGTGAGAAGAGGTGGAGAACACAGGCAGGGCAGTAACCAGCTACTCCTTCCCGCAGCCATACCATGACAGCAGGATTGTGACACTGAGTTACGGCTTGGGCTTGCCTTTGCTCTGACAAGTGAAGCAACTAAAGCAAACTGGAGAATGTGGCTCATTTTATGTGTTTCTACCCTGAACTCTTTCAGTTCTATGTGGTAGCTGGACTTCATAAAAATGTAAACACAAAGTAATTATACTCTTTTGATGTTTTTATATTGTTCAAATGTATTTCTTTTAAATAGTTCATCGGAGGAAAGCAACAGTGATCAGAAGAGAGCAAAACTAGCCACTTTCTTTGACTTCTCCCAGGCAAAACTGCCCTGAACAGGAACTTCGTGATCAGGAGAAATGCACTTGAATATTCTGCCTTCATCTTGCAAACTCCTCTACCTTAATAGCCATGCATGAGGACTGAGGTGTAACTGGATGGATTTTGGCACTGCTGAGCAGTGGAGGGGCAGGTCTGGCAGCTACAAAGTGCCCATGACATGGTGCGGCTGCATAGCCACCTTTTAGATAAACTCACAAAGAATAGCTTGAGGAAGGGTTTGCCGTTTGCTCGTAACAGACTAAGTTACTTTAACAGCCATGGATCAGCCTCCTGCGGCTGAAGGTACCGGCTGTTCCTCCAAACAAATGAAAAAGGGGTGAATATTTGTTAGTGCTTGAGGCACAGCTGCTAGTAAGAAACAGAGTCTGCATTCTGAATCAGCCTGAAGTCTGAATCTCTCATTTCAAACAGCCCAGCTTCACAAGTTGTATAAGCATTTTGTCAGGAGATTAGTTCAACAGCCTGCTACAGTCTACACAAGAAAATGGAGTGATTGTTTCCACGCATGATAAAATCCATGTTAAACACGAATGAAGAGGCTTCCGTGAGGATCTTCTCCCCACCCCACCCCACCCCCCCTTTGCTACCAGAAATGTACAAGAAGATTACTCTTGTGGTTGTGGCTGTGGACTGAGAATTACAAAATTATTTCCTGGCACTGCCACAGATTTGTTGTCTGTTCACTAAATTTGTCCATGTTTTGGATCCCAACTGACCTTGCAGAAGGATTCTTTCTTTAAGGCAAGCACAATGAAGATGCCTTCTTTAATGTTTGTGAGGGACTTAGAGTTGCTGGTGAATCGAGCCATGCAGGGCCCTTGAGACTTTGAGATTATATAAGTTTTTTGGAAGTCATCCTTGTCACCTCAGAATATCTGGGCTCTTCCCCACAAGTGAACAAGACTTACAGACTACAGACTTCCAGAAGCGATAATGAAATTGTGGATACAACACATTTATCTGCTAGTCTGTGTTGGCGTAAGCCTCAAATATTGTTCTCAAGCTAGAGCTCCTGAAATTTATTATGAACTAAAAGAAGTTCCCAACAGCTTGCTACTATTACTGGAGAAAAGAATGTACGACAGGGACTGCCATTTAGGCCATCATTTGGTATGGCATTTAGGAGCTGCTGCCTGGAGTTGATGTCCAGAATAATGAGGCTGACATTCAGAGGACCCACCCAGCAAGCAGAGGCAGAAGTGATCTTATTGTTACTGCTTTCTTTCAGACTTCCCCCCCCTCTATCTCCTGGATTTTCCCCAAAATAAATTGCTCTAGTTGTGGCAAAAGTCTGGAATGGAGAAGAGTTGTTCTGTTTAGTTTATGAACTGATATTTTCAAGTTTCCTTAATGACTAATACAATGGAGATGATATTATCAAAAAATGCTGGGTTCAGAGAATATTAAAACTCTCTTAGGACCCAGTTTAGTATCTGTTATAGTTCAGTCAAACCAAACACAGCACATTCAAGTTGCTTGTTACTTTTTTGGTGTCCATTTCCCATAGTACAACGGTGAACCATATACCCAGCAAGACTGTATTGACAATTTTCCTTTCTGCTGGCCAGAGCAACAGCAAAACATTCAGATGTCACACTAGGAAAATCAAAAAGGTCCTTTTTGTCTGTTCATCACTCCTCTCCTGAGGCACACAGCAAGTGCTCAGTTATTTACGAAGCCATACGTATCACTGGCTACATTTTGTCTTCTCTTCCATCAAGTGATCTGTCATATATTGTATGGCAGTATTATTCTCTCTTTCGTTCCTCATTTCTTCACTGTGGTGGTACAACACCTACACCTTACAAAGCAAGTCCATGATAATGTTTACACAAAAGGTGATACCACTGGGAAGTTTCTCTTTTCATCTTTATTCAAACAGATCCACTTGTACGTTTAATGTAAAATAATGAGTTTCTAACTCTCCTCATTCTTCATGAAAAGTTGCAAATCTTTTCCACTTTTTTTTAATTTGAAAATTCAGTGCCTGTTACCAGAGAAGATTTTCTGAACAACGAGAACGCTAACAGGATTACAGCTTCATAAATACTAAGGAAAATGAACCTGACTGACAGGGGAAGTGATCCTCAATCAGATAATACAGAAGATCTTTGAGCTATGTTTGCCTGTATGAACACCTATTTAAAATGAAGAGTAAAGACAGACATTTTCCTCTGAAACACTTAAATTTTAATGCTCAGGTAGTGGCCTTCTACCTGAGATGGTTGCTGAGATTTCTCTTCAAAACACGAGTCCTTTCCTAGTTTACTGATGCTGATGCAGACAGGGCTAAACTTCTCCACAGATACTTTTTACTTTGGGGGACGAGACCCTGAATCTCACACACATGGGGCCACGCTTGGTCATATTCATTCTAGTTCTTGTTGACATGTTGAAAGCTAGATATATTTTGGCCACCAGGAAGATATTTATGACCTAGACATCAGTCAGGCTGGCTGCTCCAGCCTCACAGTCTGGCCTGCGTTAAGGTTGAGGTTCCCAGATTTCCTTGCAGACTTGTATAGTCTGCAGAGAAACTTCTCCTGCTTTCAGCCACATGCTTCTGGTAGCAGAACTTAGCTAAACGGGTGTATGTTTTTCTGCCATAATCAAATCTCTTTCAGGCTATGTAGATTCACATTAAAAGAAAACAGGAAAACTAAACTTGATCTGAATCGTATATGGAATTACTGAAAAACTGGAAAGTTACCAGTTGGTGTAAGGGAATTAAAAATCATATTTTCTGTCAAATAGTTGTAAAATAGCTCTGATTAAACAGATAAACAAACAAACACCATCCAAAAAAAGAGTAGTTTAAGGAGCTACTGTAAGGAAGGATAAGTTACCTGACTCTCAAGCTGCTCATTATCGCAAAGCATTTCCGGTATCATTGATGAAAAAAATGAAAAATGTTTTTCTTCCTCCTAATATTTTATCTTTGTCTGTTGGAATATTGCTAACTAACTGAGTTACAAATAACTTCATTTATTTGCAGTGAATGTCTATGCCAGTGTTTCAAAGAAGAATCTGTACTTCAAATTTCACTCAAAATGGAGTTGGGCAAGGAAGAATTAACACTGATTGAGAGACAGCAGTAAAAGACACAAAATGAAGTATTCTAACACAAAAGGAAGCTGATAATGGACTATCTAAAGAGTCTTTATGAGTCCTTAAGTATTTTTGTTGATGAACTGGATGAAGGGCTGGAACAGCTTTGCCGAATTGCTTAAGATTTCTTGTGTCTTAGGACTATGTATGCAGCTCAAATTACAAGTATATATATTTATGAAATGTATCAATATTACCATTGTTTTCTTTTATTTTGGTGTCCACATGGAGTCTAGCAGGTGTTTTCAAATATCATCATTAGTCAATGTATGTTCCAGGCCTCTGCTGCATCATTCAAAAAACCACATCGGAACTTCATCTGTAATGGATAGAAATGTTCTTTTCATTTGCTGGGAAGACATACCCATGACTAAGTTTTACATTCTTTTGATCTTTACAAGCATGTTTAGTTTAGGCGGTCCTTGTGTTTATGTTGTGTTTCTCAAGTAAGTGTATTTATAGAAAATAATCATATCCTGCCCCAACCTTTGTTTCACTAGCATCTACTTTTAAGATTTGCTCTCTAAAGCCCCTTATCATCTGAGTACACTGATTTTGCATTGAAATTACCATTCTAAACACAGCTAATCAGAAGTGACCTGGTATTCTAATGAAGTCTTAGCAAAGACTTGTACAACAGAATTAATATTTCCTCTCTTTACTTAAAATACCCCACCTGCTGCCTCTGGGAATTAAAATTTTCATGGCTATATGGCATTTAGATTGATTTATCATCAACAATTATGTCCAGTTCCATTTTAGTTTTGTTAGTGAGACTCCAATCTGTAGAAAAGTTTCTTCTAATTAGTCCATAGAAGTTTTGATTTTGCACTTTGTCTTAATAAGACATTTAATAGTATTCTTGGATTGTTGCTGCAGTATTCTTGGTCATTCTAAATGTGGGCATTGGACTGCAACAGTGATATTTGAAAGTTTCATAAGAGTACATCTTGTCCTTTCATTGAGGTGATCTGTGATCATATTAGCCCTCATGGTTAGATGGAAGGTAGAGTTTTAAGCATCACCACTGGGTTCTGCTGTCACAACTTTTACACATTTAAGAAATGTGTGCTCAAATTGACAAGAATAAGTGATGAGGAAGAAACAGAGGTATATATAGTAACTGGCAGAGCAAAACCAAAACAGTGCAAAACTCTTGTGCTGAAACATTTTTACTGATACATTCACAAAACTCAACAAGAGGAAAGAAAGGCCAAAGGGAAAGCAAAAATATCTTTATTATTTTTACAAGTCTATCTTGCAAAGTATAGAAAGGAATCTTTTGCTTGGGAAGCAGATATAAATAAGAGTTGAGCAAGATTCCATATGTTGAAAGAAGAACAACATTTGAATCTCAGCAGAAGATGCCTATTTAGAGACTTCTACAATCCGTATGACCATTGAAAGAGATGAGGAAACTGATGATTCAAGTAGAGTCATGGCATCCTATAAGAATTGAGCTCAACACAGGCACTATAACATAAACAGTTTCTGCTAGACACCAGGTGGAAGAAATGTGTCAAGATTTATCAACAACAAGGTGATGTGATAGCATCATCTTGTTAACTTACTTAGAACACAATCTCTGCCACAAACAGATTAAAAGCTTTTTCAAACAGCAGCAACAGTCTGATGTACCCATATGTTTTAAGTGTTTTTATTGAAGTCTCCTGTGTGAAGGATTGGAAAATGGAAATTGGAAATTCCATTATCAGTAGGAGGCAAATTGTCACGTGGTTTCTTTATTTTCTGGGGGGGGGGGATGGGGAGTGCTAGATGGGAGTGGAAAGGTGTGCAGGGGACATTTCTTCGTTGTTTCCTAACTGGTTTAATCTTTTATGTATTTCTTTATGTGTTTTCTACTATACTAAAAAAACCCAAATGTTGGCTTTATCTTCTTCTGGAAGCTTCACACTCGTTACAAGGCTAGATAGTATTTGAGAGTATGAACTACATGAACACTCAGTGGCAGCATTCTGTTGTCCTGAAACCATGTGACAAAGTGGCAGAGAGGACTCATGAGAAGTGGCTCCACTGGACAGGTGCTGAAACCATGCAGTGTATTTTACTATTTTTTTTTCTTCCTGCAAAGCAAGACTGATTCATTTTAAGGTGTTCTGGAATCCAAGGTTGAGTCAACATTGCATATGAGACTGTACATTATGACAAGACATTCCCATTTGGAGATTTACTGAGTAAGCACTAGTCTTATAAGCAGCAAGGGAAGTTCTCTGGCTTGCAAGAAATTACCTGCAACAACCCTTTTCTTAAATAGAAGAACAGCAGGTGTCTGTGTTTGTCTCAGCTCTTCCTTTGTTCTTTGTTTTTTAGGCAGTCAATCTGATGAACAATTCATAAAGTCATGGAGTATGATATTAGCCAAATGATTTATACGGTCTTTACTCAGATGTTTCTGATTATTGTTCTAAAACCATAATTTTGCATTTTCAGTCCATATACAAAAATAATTCTAGATAAAACTGTAAAAAAATACAGATCATTTAAGAATAAAGGAAGGGTTCTTAACTTTGTACACTGAAGGGTACATTATGTTTTGGTCATGCTTCCCACTGCACTCAACCTAGGAGCAGCATCCTCAAAAGCTAGTGAACACTCAAGAATTGTCTAAAGTAAAAAAAAAAAAGTAACTGACAGGTCCATTGAAGCAGAATACTCAAAGAGGATTAATCAACTAGAATTTGCAGTAACTCAATTGTTGTACCAAATGTGATCAATGATAACAAAAGAAACATTTAGCCAAAAGGGAAATAAATATCTGTGGTCCTCTCAGGAGTCATTTATTGATTGCACTTGATTTGTCAAGTGTTTTTAGTATCTAGGACTAGTGTCAGGCTGTGAGTAGTACCAGGCTTCGTGACATAGGGGGATTATGTTACAATGCTGTATTTTTTCTTCTTTACTCTTTGATGAAACTTGTCTTTTAGACACTTTATTTCCCTTGGTGTCTTAACAACATTTTATACTTAGGTATCTTTGTAGAATAGTACATATGTACAATATACAGTCAGTTGTAACAGCTAAGGCTATTCCACATGGATCTTCAACATATTAATTCTTATTGAAGTCTACAATATAGACAGTCAAGGTTAAATATATTTAAGTGTTGTCCTGAATACAAATGATTTTAGAATATTCTTTGACTGCTTTCTTTTATCAGAACCCATTGTGGAGTGTCTTGGACCTGCTGCATGAGAAGTGTGGAGAGGTCTGATGAAGGTTTGAATGCATTGATATGGCCATACTGACAAAGGAAGCATACACTATTTATTAAGTCTTTTAAAATTGCCAGAAGTGCACTCTAGAAGGCATATGTTCTGTTAGGACAGTAGGTATCGGGTAATAGATTTTCTTCTAGAGTAGCAAGCTGAAGTGGTATCTGAAACATAAAAGTATGTTTCATACTTTTTGTAACAAGTATAAAAGGGTATTAGAGACAAAAGTATGTGATGTATCAGCATACTCTGCAACAGCAGTAACTGGCAATCATTTGAAATGGGCAATCTCTTAGATTATAAATTATCTGTTGTCTCCATCATCAAATTACAAGGAAACCAGGGTTGGGGAGATAATCCCATTTGTTTGCAATATTATCCTGAAAAAGGATTGTAGCGTGAAAGTATACAAAGAAATATTTAACAAGGAAAGAATTGTTTTCACAATAGGTTCAATAGAATTTAGTGGTGTTGGAAACTGGGATTTAGACAGAATCTGGAATGCTGAAAAGAAGAGGGAAATTAGTAGATATATAAATCATTTAAAAATCCTGTGTACAAAAGAAATAAGACCAGTTTAGAATATGATTCTGGATGAAATTCTCCCTAGAGAGTTAAAATTATATATTAGGGAAACTAGAATCATCCCTGAATTTTAATAAACCACAAATGAAAATTTTATTAAAATTCACTGCAATCATTAAGATAAAAGGAAAATATTTCATATGTGAAAATCCTGTAGAGGAATAAAAGGAAACAGCAATATCTAAAGAAAATAGCCTTGTTTGTTTTCAAGCATAAGGAGAATTCAAAGAAATCTGATTAATAGTTTCAGGAACTGTAACAATATATTGAAACTGAGAAAAAAAATTTGTAATGAGCAATTTATTTAAGGTTAAAGTTTGGTCATATGAAAAGGTCTGGCAATGACCCTTTAAACATCAAGCAAGAGGAGACTCCTGGTTTTGGAAGTCTCAGCATCCAAGTTCCAACTGAAAACCTGTGTTGCCAAGTAAGAGAAGAACTGGATGTCAGTATCTAGAATACTTGCTGATAACAATCCAAATAGGAAGGTGAATTTAGTTTTCTTCCAGTGTATTTGTTTTTTTTATATGTTTGAAACAGAAGAAAAACAACAAAAACATTTTCTTCCATAATCGCTATTAAATGTAAGTATTCTTCATTTCCTCACGTTCACTTCTGCCTTAGGGATCCACCTATGCATATATTGATTGATTCATCCGGGACTTCTTACAAAGCATGTAGTTTTTTTCAGAATAGTGAAGTACATAGCTTTTTTTGACTAAATCCAGAATGATACAGGCTATGGTAAATCCTATGTCTGCCCATTGTTTCTTATTAGATATAACATTATTTGATTTAGATTTTCTAACGGTACTCTATAAATGAGCAGGAATACAGTCATGTAGAAGAATATATTGTCTAAATTGTTTTGCGTCTTCTGACAGTGATTATCATACAATAAATGGTTTCTTTCAATATCAGCCTGATAAAGTCTTTTCCTGAAAAAAAGGAAGAGACTTTGTAGAGAAAGCTGACCAGATTTGAAATGAGTAAATTTCATAGATAATACACCTAATTTTGACAAGGATTAACTCTACGCTATTTTATTTATATGATAAGTGGAAGGCATTTTATTTGTAATTGCATCTCCCTACCTTCTTACTCACTGGGAGATAGTTGACAGTTTTCCTTTACTGTGGCAGCATTTTCAAGATGAAGCTTTTGACTTACACATATGCTAATTTTAAAAAGAAGAACTTTTTCTATTACAGTGTTAGAGTGTCTAACAGGGAGAATTTCCACAATGTTCTTGGTGAATAAAGATGTCATTAAAATCTGAGCTAATAGGCACTGAACCCATACGCAAGTGATGTTTGACCTTCAAGACTTTGTATAGTCATTGCTGTAGCTGCATGCAGCTGTAACAGAGCTGCAGCAGCCTTGGATTTTTTGCTTTGGTGAGAGTGAAAAGCGGAGACTAGAAGGCTAGACAGTGAGAAACAAAAGGCTTGAATAAGATATGAGAAAAATACTTGCATATCTATTGCTGGAAGTGGAACTCTGTATTACATGGGAGCCTACGGAGTTGTGACGTGTACAAAGAGGCCCCAAGGGGCTACTTCATCCAATCGAAATTAATTGAAATTGGATTTTGCATAAATAGAAAATTTTGTGGTCACCAGTTTCGTGAGCTCAGGATGTTCAGTTTTCCAACCCAGCTGTTTACATGTACTGTGTCACTAGAGAGAAAGGAATACTGCATCAAACATGATGTTCTGAGGTTTACAAAGCGGCCAGTCATCATGTTATACTGATACATTTGCAAAATACGCATAAAAATATTCAGTAGCAAGGAAAACCTACATCAAGACCTTTCAATATAGCTTGAGTCTAGGGTCTGGATTTCCAAATAAACCAAAAATAGTTAATAATCAGAAATTATCAGTGGAGAATGACAAAAAGGTTGCCTTCATCCCAAGGTCTGCCATTTCAAAGTCTTTTCTCTTTCTGACTAGAGGGTATGAGGAAAAACCCACAACTACTTCCCTTATAAACTTGCAAAATAAGAGGAGGACAGGAAAAAAAAAGAGGAGGATGTAACATACTGGACAGCTATATAATACTAACGAAAATTTCAAGCAGCATTGCCACAGTGTAGGGGAAGTTGTTGATGTTCTGCTCCGGTGTTGCTAAAGTTTCTGAGATCGGAAGAACTGAGTTCTGACGTCTTGTATTTTGCCTGACCCACTGGGAGTTAATTTCACTAATCAAAGCAATATATCCTTTCCCAGAACCTTCCTATCAATGACAGTGAGCTTCTTCATAGATGCTTCATGACACAGGAATCTCACATAGTTTCTATGCCACTCGATTTATTCTGGAAAGGACTTGGGTGCTGACATTTCACCAGGTATTAAGGATCCTGGCTGCCAGCATGTGAGAAAACTGTGGGAGGTTTTAAGACTGCGTGTGTGTGTACACAAGGTATGCATTCTAGACGACCTGGAAACACATCATGATGCAGGATGGAGAAGGAATGAGCAGCCTGAAAGAAGCTAATTAAAAAACAGTAGAATTTCACTAAGACACATTAGGGAAAGCGGGACATTTCTGTGAATATTTCGCAAAAAAACCTGAATCATAGAATGTTTGAGGTTGAAAGAGACCTCTGGCAATTTTCTAGTCCAGCTCTAGATGAGTTTTTTGACTTTCTTAAACTCATCCCAGCAAGTAGTGTCTCTAAATTTGTCCTGGGTTGCGTGACCCTCCTTCCACTCTATACTTCCTTTTGATACTGGAGTTTAGTCAAGAGAGCCTTGTTCATCCGTGAAGAACTGCTGACACCTTTGCTTGATATTCTGGTCATGGGGGTAAGCCATTCTTGAACTTGGATGTGATCCTTGAATAGCAAGCTCTCCTGGACCCCTCTTCTCCCCACAGCTGTCTTCTGTGAGACTCTTCCAAGCAGGTCCCTGAATAAAAGAAAATCTGCTCTACTGAAGTTGAGCTGTGATCCTACGTATTACCTTGTTCCCATCACTCTGGGTGCTGAACTCCATCATCTCCTGGTCAGTGCAAACAAGGCTTTCCCTGACCTTCCCATCTCTCACAAAGTCTCTTTTGTTTGTAGATATCATGTTCAGAAGAGGACTTATGCTTGTCCAAGCTTTGATGACCTGTGTTAGGAAGTTATCATCAATGCTCTCCACAAATTCCCTGTATTGCTTGTCGCCTGCTGTAGTGCCCTATCAGCAGATATCAGGATAGTTAAAGTGTCCCATGAAGACAAAGGCATACGAATATGACACTTTCTCCTGTTGTCATAAGCACTCATCTGCTGCTTCCTCCTGTTGAGGCTGTCTGTAACAGACACTGATGAAAACATCACCCATGCTTGTCTACCCTCTAACCCGTAAGCTCTTGACCAGCTTGTCATCCATACCAAGGCAAAGCCCTATGTGTGCCTGCTATTTTTTCACATGAAGGGCAACTCCCTCTTCTTTCCTTCCCAGCCTGCCCTTCCTAAGGAGTTTGTACCCATCCATTGTAGTCCGTAAGTCACGGGAGTCTTCCTACCACATCTCTGTGACCCCAGTATGATCGTAGCCTGCACCTGCACACAGATCTGTATTTCCTCCTGTTTGTTCCCCATGTTGCGTGCATGAGAGTACTGGCACTTCAGATGGGCACTCGGTCACGCTGATTTCCACCCCTCCCCCAGAAGTGTGAGAGCATTCCCCGTAATGCTGCTGTCTTGGCACTTCCTTGGTTGTGTGCATATGCTTGAGGTGGACCCCCTTTGCATAATTTGACTACTGTCAAACACCGAGGATTTACTCTACTAATTTTTCCTCAAAAAATTCAATCAGGCATCTGACAGACATTTGATAGATATTAATTAAATGTATGAAGTAACATATTTGACAAGTGTTTCTAGTTGTTTGTCTCTCCTAGAAGGAACTGGTTCAGAAACTGTCTAAAATACAAAGCTGTTTCACTGAATATTCATGTAAAGATATTTTTAAATATGTGATGCACAGCAGTTTTGTTAGCAGTCAGTATTTACTTCAGGATAAAGAGGACAAGAGGCTAAAGAAATGTTTCACCTTAGGTAGTAGACTTTTAGATCTAACTCAAAATGAGCGCATGCATTTCTGAAAGGCAAGTTTGAGCACAGAGTTTTTTAAAAAAACCTGCCTGTCTCCTTCTAACCTGGAACCTGAACATAACAACTTCCTACATGAGGGTGCCTGAAAAAAAAGCCAGCTATGGGATCAATAATTGGTGAGACTCAGAATTCTAAAAGATCTAATCTGTCGTATCAGCTTTTCATGGATCTATTTGACATTTTGGAGGAGTTGCAGAAACATGTTTGGATACCTAGAAATACACAGATTCAAATACAGTTTTCCGTTGTTCAATGTGCAGTTCTTGCAGCCCATGATTCTATAATAAAAACTACTCAATTTACAGACTGAACAAAACTCAGCAAATTGGCTCCTTAGGTTCAGTTCTCCTTCAGTTGTCTCACCCAAGACACTATAAAGAACTGCCTTGTAGGCTTTAACTGTGAATAGTATGCTCTGATCTACTCCTGCAACTTCACAATATTTGAACTTTCTGTTTCCCAGGGCACTGCAAAAACCTTTTGCTCCTGTTACTCTTGAAATAAAAAGCAGTGTTCTTTATGAATTTTTAACACGGCACACTTTTCCTGCAAGTGCTTTCAGGCAAGTCACGTCAGTATCTGGACACTTGAATTTGAAGCTCAAAGCCTGACTGCCTCTATTTGTAAGCAAGTGTGAACAGCATGAGCACAGTAGTGTCACTTCCCAGTAAATTCAGTGTTAAGAAATTACAAATGTATGTACTATAGAACAGTTTGACAAAACTGTATTGAAATACATTATTCATAGTAATCTTTTTCAAAACCTGGCATTTTTGAAAGTTTTCCATTTTGTGCATCATAAAATTGTAATGTTGATTTAGAAAATGGTAAAAACAACAACAGAAAAAAGCCGAATGTGTTTAGCCTTTTGCTTTCAAAGAATTTTTTCCAAAGAAACAGTCTGTTGCTTTTTCCTCACCTTAAGGACTGCTCATTTTTTGTTTAATTATCACAAATGAATTATAGCTGATCTTAATCTACTATGGCACGCCCAGCCTGCATTTTGTGTGTATGCATGTGTGTGATCAGGGGAAATAATATGTGTCAAGACTGGCTTGTAAAATCAGTTCTAATCCTTTAACCTTCAGCAGAACACTGAATAGTTGAGGGGTCTATGGACACTGACATTTATGGCAAAGCAGGAAAATAGATGTCTATTGATGGGGCTGTATCTCTGATCATAGTTCATAGCCCTCTTTCAGTGGTGGAGTTAGCATTACCTGCTTGATGTCAGGCACTGCGGTGATCGCTGCCAGACAGTCCCAGGCTGATGGTCCCTGGTCTCCTGTGCCAAAGATAGCTGTTTTGCTGATATGATCAATATAATTCTATCACTGTCAGTACTCATTTCTTCCCTGTTTCTCCATGCTAGTCACTTGCTGACTTTTCCCCTCTGTACTCTTTACTTCTGAAAGATATTAGCACAAGGGAAAATAAAAGTGAGCATTTGCCAACTTCAATCTTAATAAACTTCAGGTTTTGTTTCACCCCCCTTCATTCCCATAGCAGTATTTATGAATGTAGTTTCATTTGTAAGAGCTGCCCCCTGAATGCAGAGACAGTTTATGTGTTTGAAAATGTCATTGTGACCTAAAAGGAACAGTCACTTTGTTGAGTTTTACTAACTTGTTGAATGATGTTTCTTCTGTCAGAAGACTTTATCACACTTGTGAAAAAATAAATGGCTGTTACCAGTCTTATCTGAAACAGCTGTTACAGATTTTATAGACTTCTGCTGATGTACGTTAAATATTAATTCATGACGTTTTAATTTTCAAAATATTTTCTTTCCTCTACTGGGAAAATGCTACACTCCATAAAAGTAGCTTTGCTGTTTTCCACTCTTTCTTTAAAATATTGCAGTAAATGAATATTTGCTTCCTGTTCCTTCTAATTCATAAAAAAGTGCTATTAGGAGCCTGTGGAAGATAGGGTCTGAAAGACAGGGAAGCTGGAGAAAGAGGCGTGTCCATTGCCCTACCTCTTGCACTGTAACCTCCATCATAAATGCACTTTTCCAAGGAACAGAGCCTGCCTCTGCAGAAAAATCAGATCAGCTCAGCTCTGGAGCAGGTGTACTGACTTGGGGAAAGAAATGTTATCTTTTCCCCCTGTAACTTTCCAAAACTCTGATCACCCCCACAGTGGTATCTGTCCATACCACGATATCTTGTTTTAGTATCACTGTCATGAAGACTTCCAGTGGTACTGTCCATCATTTTATGACAGCTACTTCCATTTGATTTACACTGGAGACTGACAAATTTACTCTTAACTTTAAATAAAATTAAAAAAAAAAAAGTTATGTAGGAGACTAATGATCTTTTCAATGTCAGCTGCTGAGAACTCCTGCAAATGATAACTGTTAATTAGTACTTTCCATAGCCTAACATTCTTTCTATCCAAGAGACAAGCTACTTTGGGTGTTCTGAAACCATCTGCTCATCTTTCCACTCCCTGCTTGTTCAATTTAATAATGAGAAATGACATGAAAATGAAAGAATGCTACCGTACTTTCTCCAGTAGTTTCAAGAAAAAATAATCCAGTCCATGAGCAAAGTAAGATCTGTGTCATGGCACATAGCTAGCAAAATCCTGTGCTAGAGGAATTGATGGGTCCTTTTTTCTTTTTTTTCTCTTTTTTCTTAATGCCTAAATCACAATTGTTGAGTTTTAAAAGCATAAATTGCACAAGTGATAATTATATCAGTAATACACCAAAAAAATGGATAAACAACGAACCAGTTTTCATATTTCCCAGTGCTTTAAGACACATTGATGTATATGCAGATATACAGCCTCCTTTTTACTAGTAATAATTTACAGCTTTCTGCTGCCACTCTCCAGCGCTGTCAGTCGAACTTCTGTCCCTGTTGGCCTGGCTATTCTGAGAGAAGCTGAAGTGGCAGATAGCCCATCACTATAAGATGCACATTAATTTTACACTTCCTTTCTGAGGTGTGTATGTGCTGCTGATGTCTCCTTCAGGATAATACAGCTGTATCAAAAATCTTCCAGTTCCTGAGGAGAGATATTTGGATGTAAATATAGACCTGTAGACATATCTTATAAAGAAGTATAAATATACAGCTACACTTGCAACTATAAAATTAAGGTCTTCATAAATTTCTGCCTTTTTACATATAGCTGTGTGTGTAATATCACACACCTATAGTATATAGTGTGCATATATGGAATATCTGTGTTGGAATGTATAAATACCTATATATGGATGTATAAAGATATATTTCTGTGTATGTTAAAAAGTGCGAAGACCAGATGTATAAAACCTGTGGATTAAGCCCCAACATCTGTAGTAGAATAGGCAGCCATATCTCCAGTAAGAAAGTCCACCATAAAATCCATTACAGGATGCAAAATCTTCAGAAAGGGATTCTCAAATGTGGAGTGGGGAGCTGACAAGATACGTGGCAGGGAGCACTGAAGACATGGGTTGGTCTGACTCTCCATGGAAAATGACAGGGTGTGGGTTCTTTCAGGGACAGGACATGAAGGGGCCTAGATATCCTGAATCCTTGATGTGTGCTGATCAACAACGGAATATCAGGCACACTCAGGATGGGAAAGGGTGTTGGCTACCTTGTTTTGTGTATTCTGAAATACTCAGTGTACTACATATACAGCTTCTTTTTAGCACATGTAAAGGGTGGGAACTGAAAGAAAAGGAAGTTTTTCTTTTGACTTGTTTTATTTAGCTAGTATGTGAGTTTTGTGTGCACTGTCTTCTACATCTGTTTCTTGAAGAGTTCAGTAAGTGGAAGTTCCAAGTCCTGCACCTGGGGAAGAACAACTCCAGGCACCGGTACACAATGGGAGCTGACTGGCTGGAAAGACGCTTTGCAGAAAAGGAGCTGGTGATCCTTCCTGGTGGGCACCAAGTTGAACATGAGCTGACAATGTGCCCATGTGGCAAAAAAGGCAAATGGTATCCAACATTAGCTGGAGTATTGCCAGCAGGTCAAGAGAGGCAACCCTTCCTTTCTGCTCAGCACTGGTGAGGTCACACCTGGAGTGCTGGGTCTAGTTCTGGGATGCAAGAGAGATATGGACATACTGAAGAGAGTCTGGCAAAGGACCACTAAGATGTTGAAGGTACTGGAGCATCTCACATATAAGGAGACTCTGCGAGAGCTGGGACTGTTCAGCCTGGAGAAGAGAAGGCTCGGGGGGATCTTATCCATGTGTATATATATCTGAAGGGAAAGTGCAGAGGATGGAGACAGGCTCTTTTAGGTGTTGCCTAGTGACAGGTCCAGAGGCAATGGATACAAACTGAAACAGAACAGGCTCCATCTGAACAACAGGAAATACTAGCACAGGTTATCCAGAGAGGTTGTGGAGTCTCCCATCTTGGACATAATTCAAAAGCCATCATAACTTGATCCATTGGACCAGATGACCTCCAGAGGTCCCTTCCAATCTCAGCCATGCTGTGATTCTGTGGAAGATTTGATGTCAATTTGCAGATGGTACTAAGCTGAAAAAAGCCCACAAATAAAACCTGGTTACAGTAAGAGCTGAAAGGCCTGTGTGTGTCTGGAAACTGTATAAAACTACGAACTGTAACCAGATATTTTGGAATATGAAAAACACATGGCATGTGTCCAACGAACACAATTAAAAATGAAAAATTTGGGCTTTACTGGTTTTTACCTCATCTATTCTAAACTATACTTTTTCCTATTTTTATTCTTCTTTTTATATAAGTCCTGTATAAGGCAAATGTTGGATTATTTACTGTATTTTTGTTATCATATCCCTGCCTTTTGCAACTTTTTTTCCTTTCTTCAATTGTGTCTGATATGTGCTGAAATAAACACGAAGATGAAGAAATGGGCAAATTACTCCATGATTTACAAAAAAAGCCTTTTATTGGTTTTCCAGATTATCTCCTCCGACCAAATTAATAATTTATTTCACACATTCAATTATCAATATGTATAAGAAAGGATGATGATACCTGCTGTTTGTAGGAGAAATCTTGTTTGTTTAGTTGACAGAGCTTGGCCTTAAAGGAAATCGTTATTGTGTTCTTTTGTATTAATTATGATTGTGATGAGTCTTTAAATGTGATGAGGGATCTTCACAGCCTCTTGACTCTGCAGAATGTAGGTGTAATCTCATTGGTTGGAGAAGCCAAACATTTTTCCCAAGATTTTCAAGTCTTCTGTTGGCCTATCATCTGACTTTCAGCACCAGTTCAAGCCCCAGGTCTCATTTTTTGACATCTTCAGAATGTTGTGGCCAGGTGCATCAGCCACTGCATATTAATTCACGAGAAACCATTTAGAACAGTGTGACTGTCAATGCCTGGGGTGAAGCTACTGAGAGGCTGAGATAAACTTAAAACTCAACGGGTGTAATGATAAAGTTGTATTCTTCCTAAAACTGGTCTCTTCAGGTCAGATTGCCAGATTAGCAGTGAATTGCTGGGGCTGGGTAGCAGTGTCGCAACGACTGCAATCTGTGTTTTATCTTTTCCAGGCATAAATGGACAAAGCACAGTGAAGCACAGTGTATGTGAGGTCTTATTTGCAAAAGGCTGAATTAAGGATGACAAAATAAATGTAAAATCCCAATTCATAACAGTTTGCTATCCTATTGGTGTAATGTACTGTTAGTATTGGGAAGAACTCAGTAATGAGAGATATTAGTTACTCCACTGCTCAGAACTGTATCCCATGGGGATTAATTAAGCATAACTATTTGAACACCTCTGAATGGATAGCACACAGTTCCTATGTGTATTGTCCATTTCCTTGTGTTGCAAGGAGAGATGGCAAGTAGCTGATTCAGAAGTGTTTGCTGTTAGGTATTAATTTAGGCTTTGGTGAGTCTTACTGCTTCCATATATTGGGCCAGAAGACTGCTAGAATTTTTCCACACCCAGTTCAGGAGAAACAGCCGTGTCTGAAATAAACTTAATGTCTGTGTGTCAAACCTGAATACAGAGTCACTCCATTTTTCATCCTATAGTTAGTTTTGAGTAGCATAATTTTATTTTTCATGCAGAAAAATCTGCAACTCCATGTTACGGCCTACACAGATACAAGCATACTTGGACTTTCCTGATCTTAAAATTGTGGCTGAAACTTGTGCTATTGAAAGATCGATTTGTTTTCATACTGTATAGTGCCAATGTAAGACGCAGTTCTGGAGCTGACAGAGTATCTCCTGACATAGGTGAAGTTCAAAGAACTCAGCACTTCAAAGCACAAAAGCCTATATAATTTTTAATCTCTCATTTTTTGCAAATCATCTTTACATTCTAATTGGTGTAAATTCTGAGTAATCAGTTTTCATTTTAGAAATTGTCATATAGAGGTACGTATGTCCACAAATGATTTTAAGTGTCAGCAGTACTACCCAGAAGATTACATAAACAGTGCCCATGATTTTGAAGTAGATTGCAGCAATCAAAATACAAGCTACACTGCCTCTATCCTTGTGTTCAAGGTATTCAGGATTTGGAACTTGTTTTAATCTATGACACTCACAATCTGAGTTCAGTCTATCACAGAACACACCAAATATTGAGGAGTCACCGCATCGCCACAGAAATGGCACAGCATTGTAATCTGGACAAACAGCACTTTACTGGATTTTAATAGCTTAATTTCTTCTCTTACTGAGGGAAAGAAAAGCTAAAACCATAATAATAAGAGTTTTTGAAGTGGAGGTTAGATGGGCTGTGGAAAGCTGTGAGCAAAACATGTTATTGTCTTGTGATATGGAAATGCTGAGGCAGTGTAAAAATTTTGCACTTGCTGGAAGGAGACAGCCAGGAAAATTAGTCTAAAAAAGACAGACTTTCACTTTGCAAAATGTGTTACCAGTTGCAGAATGGGAACATCGGGTGCTGAATGAAAACTCCTAAACTCTGTGTACTCCACCAGCACAGAGTATGTGTTTCAACAATTGCTGCACTCACTGGTGACAGTAGAAATTCTTCTTTTGTCTTCTCATTCCTAGCTACTGATTTGCTGTATCTTTCCATACACAAAACAACGGAAGTTGGAAGGGTTCACTTGGAAAATGTTTCATTTATTCTTCTTAGTAAAGTGATTCACGTTTTGAACCCCAGGTTTGCAATTTTGTGAGTCAACCCTATTTAAAAGGGCAACCCAGAACATCATACAGATAAGCAAAAGCTCTAACTTATCTCCCTGTCTCCCAGGCAAGTAAAGGGTGAGAAAATGCCATCACGGAAACTTGGTGGGATGAATCCCACGACTGGAAGGTAGCTCTTGATGGCTACAGGCTGTTCAGAAGGGACAGGCAAGGAAGGAGGGGCGGGGGCATTGCCCTTTATATCAGGACGACACTACAGAGTGAAGAGCTGTCCCTGAAGAATAACCACGAGCAGGTCGAAAGCTTATGGGTAAGAATCGGAGAGAGAGGCGACAAAGGGAACCTAGCAGTTGGTGTCTACTACAGGCCACCAGATCAAGAGGAGCTGATAGACAAAGCGTTCTTCCTCCAACTCCAGGAGGCTTCGCGCTCGCAGACTCTTGTCCTACTAGGGGACTTCAACTACCCTGACATCTGCTGGAAAAGCAACACGGCAAGCTGTAGGCAATCCAGCAGGTTCCTAGAATGCATTGAGGACAACTTCTTAAGCCAGGTAATAAGTAACCCTACCCGAGGGGATGCGATACTAGACCTGGTGGTCACCAATTCGAGTGAGCTCGTTGGGGATGTCAAGATTGGAGGTAGCCTGGGCTGCAGTGACCACGCACTGGTGGAACTAACGCTACTGAGGGAAATGGGAATAATGAAGAGCATAGTCAGAACCCTAAATTTTAGGAGGGCAAATTTCCAGCTCTTCAAGGAGATAGTCAGAAGAACTCCCTGGGAAATGGTCCTCAGGGACAGGGGAAGAGAACAGAGCTGGCAGGTCTTTAAGGATGTATTCCAGAAAGCGCAAGAGCTCTCTATCCCCAAGTGTAAGAAGTCGGGCAGAGAAGGGAAGAGACCGGCATGGCTGAGACAAGAGATGCTGGTCAAACTAAGGAAGAAGAGGGAACTGCATAGGCAGTGGAAGCAGGGACTGGCTTCCTGGGAAGAGTATAGGGAAGCTGCCCGGTTGTGTAGGGAAGGGATCAGGAAGGCCAAGGCACAGCTGGAGCTGAACTTGGCAAGGGATGCGAAAAATAACAAGAAGGGCTTCTACAGGTATGTCAGCTGGAAAAAGATGGTCAAAGAAAGCGTACCCCGCTCATGAGTGAGACCAGCAAACAGGTAACAGCAGATGAGGAGAAAGCTGAGGTACTCAACAACTGTTTTTGCCTCAGTCTTCACTGGTGACCTCTCTCCTCACCCCTCCCGAGTTGATGGATAGCATGAAGGAGACCAGGAGGGTAAAATCCCTCCAGTTGTAAATGGAGACCAGGTTTGGGACCTCCTGAGGAACCTAAATGTACAGAAGTCCATGGGACCTGATGAGATGCATCCCAGAGTCCTGAGGGAACTGGCTGATGTAGTTGCCAAGCCACTCTCCATGATATTTGAAAAGTCATAGCAGTCAGGGGAAGTCCCCAGTGACTGGAAACAGGGAAACATTGTGCCCCTTTTCAAAAAGGGTAGAAAGTAAGACCCTGGGAACTACCGACCTGTCAGCCTCACCTCTGTGCCTGGGAAGATCATGGAACAGATCCTCCTAGAAGATATGCTAAGTCACATGGAGGCCAGGGAGGTGATTCGAGACAGCCAGCATGGCTTCACCAAGGGCAAGTCCTGCCTCACCAACCTAGTGGCTTTCTATGATGGTGTAACAACAAGGGTGGACAAGGGAAAACCTATGGATGTCATCTATCTGGATTTTTGTAAAGCCTTTGACATGGTCCCCCACAACATTCTTCTCTCTAAATTGGAGAGCCATTGATTTGATGGGTGGACCGTTCGGTGGATAAGAAATTGGTTGGATGTTCGCAGCCAAAGGGTAGTGGTCAACGGCTCAGTGTCCGGATGGAGACCAGTGACGAGTGGAGTCCCTCAGGGGTCCTTACTGGGACCAGTGCTGTTCAATATATTTATCCATGACATGGACAGTGACATCGAGTGCACCCTCAGCAAGTCTGCAGATGACACCAAGCTGAGTGGTACGGTTGAGACACCAGAAGGACGGGATGCCATCCAGAGGGACCTGGACAAGCTGGAGAGGTGGGCCTGTGTGAACCTCATGAGGTTCAACACGGCCAAGTGCAAGGTCCTACACCTGGGTCGGGGTAATCCCTGCTATCAATACAGGCTGGGGGATGAAAGGATCGAGAGCAGCTCTGCTGAGAGGGACTTGGGGGTACTGATAGATGAAAGGCTGGACATGAGCTGGCAATGTGCGCTGGCAGCCCACAGGGCCAACTGTGTCCTGGGCTGCATCAAGAGAAGCGTGGCCAGCAGGTCGAGAGAGGTGATTCTGCCCCTCTACTCTGCTCTGGTGAGACCTCACCTGGAGTACTGCGTTCAGCTCTGGAGCCCTCAGCACAAGAAGGACATGGAACTGTTGGAGTGGGTCCAAAGGAGGGCTACAAAAATGATCCGAGGGCTGGAGCACCGCTCCTATGAGAACAGGCTAAGAGAGTTGGGCTTGTTCAGCCTGGAGAAGAGAAGGTTGCAGGGAGACCTGATTGCAGCCTTTCAGTACTTAAAGGGAGCCTATAGGAAAGATGGGGACAATCTTTTTAGTAGAGACAACAGTGACAGGATGAGGGGTAATGGTTTTAAACTAAAAGAAGGTAGGTTTAGGCTAGATATAAGGAAGAAATTCTTTACAATGAGGGTTGTGAAACACTGGAACGGGTTGCCCAGAGAGGTAGTGGAGGCCCCATCCTTGGAAACATTCAAGACCAGGTTGGACAGGGCTCTGAGCAACCTGGTCTAGTTAGCGGTGTCCTTTCTCGCTGCAGGGGGTTTGGACTAGATGACCTCTAGGGGTCCCTTCCAGCCCAAAACTTTCTATGATTCTATGATTCTAAAAGGGGCAGACTTAAAAATCAACGCCTGCATAAGCACTGCCATGAACTGCTGGGAAAGAAATTTAGTGTCTTTGTTTAGTGCCCGCACAGAAAGGGTTGTGCAAAATTTTGCAAAACAGCACAGAAGATTAATTCCTCTTACCTCAGTATGGCTTATTCTTTTTAAGACTTTGTTGTTTGCATGATTTGCAGAGAGAAACTCTGTCAGAGATTTACTGACGGAGTAACTTTGCCCCTTTATTTCAAAATGATTTGATTGGATGCAATACTTAGAAAGTCAGGAGTGAACTAGAAGAGATCTATGACCAAACAGTTTTCCAGTACAAATAAAATATACAGAGAAGCCTCTAAATAGGAGAGACCAGAGCAACATTCTCTGTGGTTTGAACAGTAAATCTTTAGATTAGACTCGTCTCAGGTGTGTCATTTAAAATATAAGTTTTTCTCTTCTGTTTTCATATGTATTTTATCACCACTTAAAGTGTTAATATGAAATGAATGTAAATAAACAACTGTTGTGATTTTTAATTGCTTTTGGAGTCAATCATTAGATGCATTGATTGGTAGAATATTACATTTTGCTAGATCCAATTATAAACTAAAGGCAGGATGATGCAGGCAGAAGGGCAAATTATTGTTTTTAATAAAACATCTGAAGTTCAAAACAGATTTTTTAAAGTATAATTCTGTTATCTGATCAAATTGCTGTGAGAAAAATCCAATAGTTACGGGACTTACTGATGTTTTTAAATTATTCTGTCCCATAATTTTTTCCCCTTGAAAAACTGACTTCATTTACATATTTTGCATGGAACCAGAAAAACAGACAAAATTGTGTGTTTATAAAATTGCTACCTTTTTAACCTTTATGGACTACATAAATTTTGACTTCTGTAAATGAAACGTTTGATCAATTCTAAGAGAAATCTAAGATATCCATTAGGAATCGATGGCTCAAATGTTCTTATTACATGTACCACAATGTATGGGTTAGTAATGACTGCCTTAGATGGTTTGCGTTAGGCATTTTCAAATCAGCAAAACTAGGCTGATGTCTGAACACCACCTATTGAAATTACTATGGAAATCTGCATATCAAAGATGTAGAAAATACAAAGAAACAGAACAATATTTCTAGGTACTGATGTCATTTCACTGATTTAGACTTTAAGTGGTTTGAACCTCTAAAAAAACTGTAACAAAAATATTAAAAAGACACTAGAAAATCTCACATGTCTGTGAAAAAATTTATACCACAACATATGAGTTAGAGAAACTGTCCTCACATATATCTGTTGGTTAAAAATGCATAGAAATCGATGATTTCTTGGCAGGATAAATCCATGACCATGGTTATTTCATTCAAGACAGGATTTTTGACTCCGACCTTCCAGAAAATCAGTGTTGAATTGAGGTTTTTTTGGATGTTGTGGTTTATTGGACCACCAAATCAGGGAATGAGTAAATAGGTCCTTTTACAAATTATAGGAAAGATAAAACATGAAAGTAACAACAACATGAACTTTGTAATCTCACTGTATTTGACTTTTCCATCTACATCCACCATGTTATTCAGCCAGAGCTGTGTTGTACCCTGAAGAAAGGAACAAGACAATAGTTTTTGCTTATGAACTAATGGAGATACAAGTCAAAAATTGCACTTACATCAGAAACCAGTAGAAACAGAAAAGTCCACAGCTTCTAGCTTGTTGTTGCACTGCTCAGATTATATATGAATAAGAAACCATAGGAACTGAACACAACTTTATTTTTAAGGCTGCGTTTTAACTTTCCTACATCAAATCAAGAAGAGGTAACTGTCTATTTGAGAAAACTCACATTCACTGCTGCTGTATATGGTGCTACCCTTGCTCCTGATCTCTGCTATTCAACTGGACCCCACCACACTGGAAAACCTCTTCCACATTTCTAGGAGGTGTTTGTTTCAGTCATTGCAGGCATTTCAAACCAGGGCACTGGAAAGAACACCAGAGGTAACATCCTTAGCAAATGCTTCTAATATGTAAGTTTGGCTTATATATTTATGTCGGGATATGAGTAGTTCTAGGTCATTCTATGCAAACAGCGGTTATAAAAATATCTTTAAAATAAGTCCCAGTAGTATCTGGAAGACGCGAATACAATTAGATCAGGTGGTATTGTTTGTATATTGTATATCAAAATTGCGTTTATTTAGTAATGTTATTTGAATTTTATTGCCTTTGAGTAGCAAGACTGAAGATTGCATTGTGAAATACTTCCTTCTGAAAAGAGTATCAGTATTCATTATGTTAAATGCCATTACTACTTACATAAGCAGCATTGCTTTATTATGTCTCAGCAGCCACTGAAACAAAATTAGAGCTTGTAGTCTTGTTACCTCTAAAGCAGGTACACTTTCGTCGTTGCCCTGCGTCTTCCAGTTCTCTCTAACTCATTTTAATTTAACTGAATGTGTTTTTTAAATAATGATGAAGAGCAACATCTACAATTGAAGTCTTTTTTCTGACATGGACCTTAAACAGGTTTCCAGGCATTAGATTCCATGGGATGTTTAATCATTTTCTCTGGCTAATGCAAATATTTTCCTGTATTTTTAAACAGTTCAGTCTATCTTAGTAGGCTTTGTAAATGGAATATTTCTTTCCCTCCTTAGGTTAAGTTAGCTGACTGCTTTCTGCTTAGTTTTGAATGCAATAGTACTAACTCATAAAATTAATTCCCATTTTGTGGGATTGTCAGAAACGAGGATTGCTCTGACCCCTGTTTGAACTCATCAGCTGAAATGAAGTTGTTCAGTGAGCTGGAGAAGACAAAGCTGAGTTCCAAGGAATTAATCAACTCCATCAGCCTCTGCGATAGGCCTGAAAATGGCACACATCAGACTGACCCTGAGCAGCTCTGGATTCCCTCTGTAAATGAAAGTCATCATTCCTGGCAAGGAAGATACTAAATTATAGGCTTTTAAATTTAATTTTCAGTTTACTTGTGTTTTCGATTAGTGTGCCATGTTTCATAAAGATGGTAGTACCTTTAAGTAGTAAATGCCCTTCATCTACCAGCTCAATCTCTGTTGTAATAAAAAGGTAAATTTGAAGTAAAAACTGTTAACAAATGAAACATGTGGTTCTCTGGGATTTTTTCTTTTTTTTTGTCTTTCTCAGTGACACCTTAAGCAACAATACCAAATTATTTTCTTCATAACAAAATCAATAACAGGCTTGGAAATAAAAAGTAGCCCCTCAGCCTGAGGCCACAGATTTTCATGACAGGCTACTAAAACTATCTTTCAGTAGCCTGAAGGTCCACCAGCTAATCATTCACTTTCCTTTCACTATTTAGTTGTCGGATATCTCTCCGGGCTAGTAAAACTTAAAGGCTGTGTGACAAATTGTCTGCTAAAGAAACATTGTCCATTTTTATCCTTGTGGAACATCAGTCTTTAGTGTGTAGGCTGAAAAGTTCGCATTGCTTTGGAAGGAAGGCAAAAATTAAAACTCTAACAAGGCTTAAATCCTTAGTGCTTTCTTATTTTATTAAATGTAAAGCATTGAAGCCATTGTTGTGTACCTTTCCAAATCAATAGTAAAAAATCCATTTTTTTCAGAGGGGCAAGATAGATACAAAAGGGAAAACAAGTTTAGGATTCTTCAGTTAAGCTATTAAAGACGAGGAATCATGACAATTAGGGTAAAATGCCTTATTTAGGTTAATTCCCCCCCCACCTCCCCCGCCCCCTGCCTTAGACATATGCATGACAATATACAATTAGGTACATATAGAAATTCCCAGCAACCGTCACAAGTGGCATCTATCCTATTGCAGTGCTGGGTGGAAATTGGAAGGCGATGAATGCTGTCATCTGTCTTCAAAGTTCTCTTTTGTATATATTTTTATTTAAATAAACTTGGTCAAAATGAATATATTTAGCCTGAAATCTAAAATTTCATTTCTACCTTTTTAAAGAGTCAAGCAACTCCAGTGGTGTCCAAATAACAAATCTAGCAGTTGCTTAATACTGTCAGCAGTAATTTCCCATGAACACATTTGGGAGATATTTAATAGACTAGATTGACTAGCATCTTCTTAGTATTCCAGGCTAATCATAAGTTTCTAGACCTGTACTTGTATATGCTTTCAAGTGCATGGCTTGAGGCAAAATAAGCCCCTTCGCTTCTTCACTATTCTGCAACATTCCTGATGTTCCCCTTTTCTCTCTTTACCTCTATTCCCGTGTCTTGGAAGGGTTTTTGCAGATAAACCAAACTGGAGCTTTCAGATACATAAGTATCATAATCTATGTTAAACCTTTACATCATCTTAAACAGATTACATCAATATAAGTCTTTAGGCCATCGTAAGTACCTCAGACCTATTAATTTGTACTCTAATAGATGCTTAACTACACAGGTGCACAGATAAGGGGTGACTAAGGTGGGGACAAGTCAGTTAACCCTAGTTTGAAGTCCCTAAAGTGCTTTGCCATAGTGGCTATGTGCTAAATTTTAGTGATTAACCTTTTATCATCCCCAAATATCCTGCTATAGTGGGTAGTGTATAACAGTTTAGCTTAGTTGAAAAATAAGCCTTTTAACCTTAATTATTGCTAATTAGCTTTTATATCCAAGAAGCAGGTTTTGAGTTGTTTCAATTCTCTACCACTATAATGGAGCAATTGCTGTTGGAGTCATTTCTTTTTAAAGTTTTCAAACTAATGAACAGGAAAGTGCACTCACATATATCGTATGTTTGTGTTGTACATGCAAACACACACACAGGAAAAAGGTGACTTACACTGTTTCTCCACTGTTCTTTTTACTCAAGTACAGCCAGAAGCAGCTAACTGCCAGTCTCAATTCCTTTCCATTTCTACACTACCATTCTCCTTAAAAAATATTCTTGCTGCTGGTGAATATTATCAGACTAAAGGTGTGATGACTGGCTTGTTATAAAACCAGGAAGAAAGACTGTAGATGGTCTGCAGGTCTAAGCGTGGCAAATACGACCAACACCTATAATGTCCCTTTAAAGAGCCTTTCTGCAGGCCTGAAGCCTTATGAACTGCACGGAAAATAGTGGAGACGTGCATGCTAAGTGATACAATTTAAACAGTATAGCAGTAATATACATGAAGTTCTTGGAAGAGCTGAAGAAACCTCCAAGTTTCCTTGCCAAGGCAGGAACCAGGCAGCCTCACGATTTTACTCACTAGTTGTGCAGTGTGTTGGAAGGCTGATTGACACTTGGGTGTGAACATCCACGCTTGCCTAGCAGTCACCGTGGTGCGCAAACTGCTTCTGGGGCAGCCAGTCCCTTGAGCAGCCTCAGCCTAGACTACAGCAAAGGCCCAACAACGTGTGTGTGTGTGCGCGCGCGCTTGCACAGCCGCCTCAAGCATGTGTGTGTGCATATGTGCAGAACTATCGCTTTCACAGGCAACTCAGTCTGAAGTTAAGTTCTCTATAAAACCCATCTAATCTTTTTACAGTGACGGCAAGTCCTTTCTAAAGAAGCATCACAAACATCTTCTCTGATTAGCTTGCATCTCAGTGGTAGTCGGAATCCACTGAAATAGTCCAGCAGCGAGGTATGCAAGTAATTGTACTTTTCAGTGCTGTAACTTGCAGAGCAAATGCATGGTTCTTGTTGTAAGCACCCCAGCCTTGCTCTCCTTACCCCAGACCTGATCATATCCCCAAAGACGAGCGCTGTGAGTATCCAAAGGAATCTGGCCTTACATACTGCAACTCAGGTGGAGTGTAAAGGACAATGTTGGTATAACTATTTCACTTCCACCAAGTCTCTGTGCTGTTACAGTTTCCAGGGTATTTCCCATACTTTTTTATGGGAAAGTGGTCTGAGTGCTCTGTGGTTTTTCCCCAGGGACAGGGTAATGGTTCTTCTGGAGCACTGAGGAGGTGCTACTGACCCTCAGTGCTCAAATGAGTTGGAGTGCAACCTCCTTGCAAAGTAAACAGGCTAAAAATCAAATAAAGGTAGCCAGTGTGGGTTGAATGAACCGGTGATACCTAGAGTAAAAGCATTTTGAGTGTTTGAGGGAAAGCAGCCCTGTAGCAACACTTAAATAAACACTTGATTAACTTTTTGCTTCAGTATTTCTGCGACATATCTAATGCGGCATGATGGAGAAAATTGTCTTACTGTGTTTCTGCCATTAAAGTTTATCTGGCAATAAATATAGCTGAGACAGCTAAAAACAGTTATTGTCAGTTAGCTGTCCCTCCTGTCCCTCTGCTAGAGTTTACTGCTGGAGTAAGAATAAATTAATGGTATAAACTGTTGAACTTTACAAAGTTTTATAAAGAGCAGAGTATTTATGTGAACAGCTGGAGATTTCAGTTTATGTTAACACTCACTAATATTTGCATGTTAACTCTTACAAAGTTACTCAGAGATAAATTCAAAATGGAGACGTAAGTAGTCAGATGTTTTACATGAACTGTGGATTAACCACAATTGTCTCCGTATTGCACATTTCCATATACAGTTCCACAATACAAGTGCTCTAAACAACATCCTTATTTCTTTCCCCAGAGTATACTCTGAAACACTTTGGAAATTAAGGCGTATCAGGCACACACGTATCCATATGTTCAGCTCCAGTCTCTCCTTTGTTTTGATAAATTACATTTGTACCTTGTGCCCATCTCTCCCTATGAAGACATCATTTGTTTTCTTCCCCTTGCTCATGCTGGGCCTCAGTACAGGCATCCACAATGACACATGCTGGTGGAAATAAGGTGAGAACACCAGTGCAGGCCTCTTCTGCTGTATGTCAGTTATGTCATTATTGGCACTTGATCTAGTGGTATGCATTTGTTTAATGAAGCATGCTTACTTTAACCTTCTAGACTGCCCGTCCCTGAGAAGCACCAGCTTTCTCCTAGAAATTGAGTCATAACACAGTAAAGTGTCAGTTATTATTCTAATAATAACTGTCCCCCCACAGCAAAGAGTGATTTGATAATCTTTTGTAACTAGCTGTACGTGTTACTCTTTACATGCAGTATTAACCCATTACTAGAATATACTAAACTTTAGTTTGTTGGAAAACGCTGAAGAAATCCAGTCCTGGACTTCTAAATTTGTTTTTCTGGCATTTATTCCTTACATGACTTGATTCACTAGAGAAATGAGATTCAAGATCTAATAATTAAAACAGTAATTTTCTTAACAAAGTCTGAACCTAAAATAATAGTAAGAACAAGTTTCCTGTCTTAATGTTACTTTGCAAATACTAGCCTTAACAAATATGTAATTTACATTAGCTAGTCTGAAAAATTACATATATAACTAGCAGCTGAAACCTCAGTAGCTTGGCATTAAGTATAGAGGAACAGCCATATACAGTGAACAGATACTAGAAAGGTTGCTTTATTTCTATGTTGACATCAGAGGCTTACTGCAAACACCAAAATCAATGACGTTTTTAATTTAACTGAAACAAAGATGTGTTTGAGACAAAACATTATTATATTTCAGGAGTCCTTTTCCTTCCCTTTCTAGAAATTTTGCTAATCAGAAGGTGACTACTACTTTTGTGGCTGAATTTTATTCTTAGTGCTTGATTCCAAAACAGCTGTTCGTCCCTCTGAAAGAAGAATTCAACTAAGCTTTATTTAATATTTCATTTGTATACTCTGAAAATTCACAGATCTTCTAGCTTGACTATTAACATAAATCAAAAGATCATGTGAAAACGATAGACTACCTAGGAATTGTTAGTTTTATAAGAATTGCTACTTTTCTAGGGAATATGGGCTTGGAAGTAGTGCAAATGTTCAGATATTTGTCTACATTTCCTTATAATCCAGGTATCATGGACAGAAAGATTACAAAATGTAAAAATGTACGTAAATGGTTGATTACTTCTCTGTGCACCTTTTTGGATTGGATGCATTTTCTAACCAGGTTTTTAAACAAAGGCTTTGTGATACATGAATACTACTGCTTGTGGTTGTGATGAAAGCTTAATGTTACAAAAACTTCAAAGGCAGTGATTTAGTATGAATTTCTTTGATTTGAATGTTGGTAATAACCTTCTACTAAAACACCAGACTGGAACACTTGCATTGTTAAACGCTTATGCTGCACTGACCTTTCTCAGGATTGTTTGCAGTTGGATATTTCAACACACCATACCTGCAACTGTATTGACTAGAGTATTTTGCCTGTCAGGATTAAGTTAATGTTGTTATCTTTGGCTGTAATGGGTTTTGAGCCTGCTGATGCCTGCCTGCAAATGCAACTGTAAATTACTTTACAGTAAGACATGATGATTTGCTAAGTCTCTTGATAGGTTCTTTAGTCAGATTTAGTGTAAAATATAAGGTGAAAAAATTTTTGTGCACTGACATTCTAGTTGCAGTTGATGCTTTTAGAACGTTACCTCTAATATACATGAGAAATTTCACTGATATCCTGGAAATTTCAGCACTCTTCAGAGGATGAACAAAGTAGGAGAAGATTAAAGAGGAAATAAGTAGTTGTATGATTTCAGTGGTTCCATTTATTTTTAAAATTTCTAGGAACTCCTAGGTCTCATGCAGAAATATTTCTATCCTTGTAACTGAGCCCAGTTGCATGGATAATTAGCACATTCTCTCCAAGCACTTGCAGCAAGACCTAGCGGTGATGTCACGCTTCCCCAGGTTTCCTCTTCCAAACCATACAGGGGAGACAAGAAAGCAGGCAGGACACAGAGAAGCTTACACCTCAGCTGTCCTGTGCCTGATGTACCAGCTGTGTCTCCTGCTCAACCATGAAGGCAAAACTCTTTTACAAATTCCTGTCATATGAATCTCACTTAGTGCAATACTCTTTTTCTGATTTTGACAAATGCCGTCCTACCTTATTTGTGTTTCGTCAGGACACTTGTGCAAAACTTGTATTATTAGGAAGACATTAACTTAAAATTCTGATGCCTTTCAGCAGTTGCCCTTTGCTTATCAAATCAAACATCAAGCTTGTAGTTTTCAACCTGAGGGGCTATTGGAACCTGTCTACATCTTACTTATCATCATGCCAAAGTTAATGGGAGATAAGCCAAAATAAACTCAACATGACATGGTAGTGTGCACTTGCAGCCCAGAAGGCCAACCCTATCCTGGGCTGCAGCCAAGCAGCGTGGCCAGCAGGTTGAGGAAGGCGATTCTGCCCCTCTACTCTGCTCTGGTGAGACCCCACCTCGAGTCCTGTGTCCAGCTCTGGACCCCTCAGCACAGAAAAGACATGGACCTGTTGGATGGGGTCCAGAGGAGGGCCACAAAAATGATCCGAGGGATGGAACACATCTCCTATGAGGAAAGGCTGATAGAGTCGGGGTTGTTCAGCCTGGAGAAGAGAAGGCTTCAGGGACACCATATAGCAGCCTTTCAGTACCTGAAGGGAGCCTACAAGAAAGCTGGAGAGGGACTTTTTACAAGGGCATGTAGTGACAGGGCAAGGGGTAATGGGTTTAAAGAGGGGAGACTTAGATTAGACAGAAGGAAGAAATTCTTTACTCTGAGAATGGTGAGGCACTGGAACAGGTTGCCCAGAGAAGTTGTGGGTGCCTCCTCCCTGGAAACGTTCAAAACCAGGTTGGATGGGGCTTTGAGCAACCTGGTCTAGTGGAAGGTGTCCTTGCCCATGGTAGGGAGGTTAAAACTAGATGATCTTTAAGGTGTCTTCCAACCCAAACCTTTCTATGATTCTATGATTCTGTGAAAATGGACACTGGAGTATAGTAACCCACGGTATCTTAGAGATCTGAAAGGACACATTTGTCCTCGGCAGGATGGTGCACTGGGAAACACTGGGAGACGAAAAGCAGCAATAATCTGTAACCTCCCTCCAATAA
Source organism: Opisthocomus hoazin (assembly GCF_030867145.1). Lineage (NCBI taxonomy): Eukaryota > Metazoa > Chordata > Aves > Opisthocomiformes > Opisthocomidae > Opisthocomus > Opisthocomus hoazin. The sequence goes on along the minus strand of NC_134416.1, from coordinate 73,510,574 downwards.
ATCACCCCTTGACATGGATTATGGCAAACAAGAACACATATTTAAACAGAAAGTCAAATATGACCTGGCTGACAAACAAATAATGCATTTTGAAGAGATGTCTAAGAAACAAAAAAAATGTCTTAGCTTAGAATGCAAAGATAAAACTTAGAATTTTAATGAAACAAAGGGTCAGATTAATTTGGTTCAAGACTACAGAAAAATTTAATTTCTTCTTCTTTACTTTGGACTTAGAACTTCAATATATTGTCTCAAATGTACAATTATGTATTATAGACAATTACATTGTAGTTTATATTAAGCACTGGCATTAAAAATGCCAAGTTTCCTGAATTAAAACAGTACTGTAAAGAAATTTTGGGGTTTGTTTGGGGAAAATATTGTTGCTGTCATTTTTGTAAAATAATTAGTTTACAATTAATCTTTTTTACATGGAAGGCACTACACTGGAATGCTTTGGACTGGGTTCACAATTTCTTTGCCAAAGGTAACCATTTTAATCTCAGGGATAGGACAGGAAAATGTGTTCCCATCAGAGCAGCTGTGGTACCAAGCAACAGAACGGAATTTAGTTTTTATTCTGGTCCCAGTTCTATAGACCATGGCTATTGGATTCAACTCACCTGTGTTTGAACATGTACATTGTAGGTATGATATCTGGCTAGTTTTCTAGGCTTTCCTTTTAAGAAGTACCGTTTAAGATGATTGCCCCTCTCTACTGAATGTAACTGGGGCCTAAAGAATAGCTTAGATGTAGAAATCTGAGGTTAGGTCAAGTGAGTGTTACATGGTATGAGCCAATTGTGCACCAGTGCCATTATCTCTTCCTGTAAGTCATTGGTTCCAAAAGGCAGTAGAAGTTTAGGAGATTTCTATGGTTTGCTAAAAACAAATAAATAAATTTTCATGCTAACAGATGGCTATGGCAGAATCTGAATCAGAACTGAACACAGGCTTCAGGATAAATTCAGAGACCTCAATCCACAACCTAGTGAATCCCCTCTCATATCCTGCCACAGCAAGGGAAGTATGAAGAGTTAAAGCCATTGAATTTCTCATCTCTGGAGAATGTGTAACTCACAAACACATTCACAGATTTTTATTTTTTTTTTCTTAAAGAAACAAGCAATTGTATCATGAGAGGGTTTATAACAAAAAAAAAGAAAGAACATGAAAAAGACATCAGTGCTTTTCTACGCTATAGTGTATACAAAAGACAGATACTGTATATATCTCTACTACTATTATCCACCCAAGGTTTACACTCTATTTGGAAAAAAAATGAATGAAAAACAAAGAAGGGAAGGAGAAGAGAGAACTGAAGTTCCAAATATAGAAAGAAAACAACCAATCAGGTAACAGAAGAACAGCTATCTCTTAGTTGAGTGAACATCAGTCGTGACATCATACTTGCTTTTGCGAGTGTTTTATAAACATCACGGATAAGGTGCAGTAATTCTCATATTGCTAGAAAAGTAGCAACACATCCTTGAGTTTTAGGGTCATCTATTGAAGCCAAAATACTTGTAACTAGGTGTTGAAGGAAAGGCACCTCGATCCATTCTTGTCATCTATGTATATTAAAGTGCCTGAGCTGGAATACCATGGGACAGAGCTTGCATGTAACAAAAGTTGCAGCTGCTATTTCCCTCATTCCATCAGGATACCTACAGGAGAGTACACCAGGTTTCAGTCAATGAAGGCTCTGCAGTGGCTTTGCTTGGGGGAAGAGAACAGGGTGCACTAATACGGACTTGCATGTTATTACCTAAATTCTTCTTTCATGTTAACTAGAAACACAAAGATTTCCAATGGAAAATATTTTAACGACTTTTTTGAAAACACCTTTTTCTGTCTATAATATACAGTAACAGAAATATGCACTATAAATTAAAGGAACTTTCAGAAAACTTATTAAAGTGTTTTGAAGGCAGATCTAGCAGAGTATTCATCATACTTGCAAGGTACTGTATGTTACTGAAAGAAAATTAATGAAGCAAATGGAAACTCTGGGCAGAAAATGTATACAAACCTCCTTGTGATTATGGATTTTCACTCCAGCTGGCTGCACATCTTGCAACAAGAGTTGATTCTATTGTAATATTTTTAGAAGCATTATAACCACAGTTCTTCCTCCATACCTGTAGAGCCAGCTCTTAGTCTCCATCTACTGCTGAACTTGTTTCACTGTTACTCACACCATTGTTAAAGTGCATGCTAAATATTGTAGATTATTTCTGTTCACTGCACACTACATTGTTTTACCATGGATAATGTTTTATTTATAAGGAAAATAAATTGTCAGAGTTAAAAAACACAGTGCATTTTGTTCTAGGCAACACATTGCTTTTATCACACAAATAATTTATTGGTTCTGCTCCCAGACGAGTTCTGTGGTGACCTTTCCAGGTATACTGAATATTGCTGCATAATTTGTCTTGTTGGGAAAAAGTATTTATTTTAGCCATTAATACATGCTGTCATAACCTTTGTACTGAGGAGCAGGTTTGTTTTTTAATTCTGAGGCATATTGTTACAAAGGGATGTACAGAAAACAAAACTTCCTATCTTAATGCCTTGGAATTCTGAGAGAGATGGATTTGAATCTGAACCAATCGTATAATCTCTGATGATGGGTTGGAGCCAAAACTCAAACAAACAGTCCTATTTCCAAGTTACAAGGCAGGCACAACTCTATGCCGGTTCAAAACCAGCCTCTGTGATTTGTCAGCCCAAAATGGCAGACACGTCTTCAGACACTGCATTTTAGTAATACCAAACTTGAGCTTGAATCATCTTCAAACATTCACAAACATTCACAGCCTCACTGTCTTATGCAACCAGATCAACCGTCACATCAGCCCACCTCTAAGTGAATATTTGCTTTACAAGTTCTATGAAAGATGAGTCTGCAGGGCTGTAGGTAGTAATAAAACTACACCAGGTTATTTTTATAATTTTAAAATAGAATGTACATTTTAACAACATAACACTACTAGAAGTTCATCCCCCGAGGTAAAACTCACCAGTTACAGATTACCAATTAATATTTAGTCTTAAATGCTAAGGGAAAATGGTCTTGGTAAAAAAAAAAAAAACTACCCCAAAACCCAGAAGAAATGTCAAAACTACCTTTTTCTTAGTCTCGGTTTAAAATGAACAACATATTTTGCAATTTAAAATTACAGTAAAGATGTCCAAGGACCAAAAGCAAGCTCAAGTAGTGAAACTATTTAGAGTAATGAAATGCAGTTAGACTATAATGCACTAAACTTTCATGTAGATGTTATGTTTCAAGTGTTACCTTTGAATATTTTTAAATATATGTTTAATAACTCATTTTGAAATAACCAGTTCAGGTTTTTGTCTTCTGAATATTCCGCAGTTTGCACGACAGAAAAGAGTTCATTATAATAATTGCAGAAAGACAATGTGCAAGCCTGTGGTCTGCACTTCTGAAAAAAGGAATGTCTGAGAATGAAGTTGCATCTGGGGATTTTTTCCCTAAACATCAATTACTTAGTATCTGGTGTTTAATTTCTGAGTTTTCAAGTCCTTCTTCTATAGTCTGCTCAAAATCTGGCCTCATGTTTAGTATTTACCCATTCAAGCAGCATTACTGAACATTTATTACTTATTTATTTATTACTCTGCTGGGTTTTTTTTTAAACAGAGGGAGAAAAATATACTGAAAGCAGAAGAATGTTCAGGGATAGAAGATGAGCAATGACTTGCAAACATTTCCCACTTCAACACCTGCTCCAGGAGTTAAACATCACTTTGTGTTTGGGTGATTTCAATATACCTCCTGTTTAGACAGCTGCCTGAATACATGTTCATGTGCCCACAGAAGAGAAAACCCTCTCAAAAAATCTGGCACCTGTAAAAAAGTCAAGACTATGAGTTGGAATAGGCCTACGTGCAATTCTTAGCTGTACTGTAATTAATTTGGATCGTTTCTGACTTTTAGAGCCTGAGATCTGAAAAATGAGCAATGTTTACAGCCGTATGTACTCACATTCGGTTTTGTGAACTTATGATCTATGTTGCAGGAAAAATAATTTCATCAAAATTTTTTTGCAATTACAATTTTTTTTCTTGAAATGCAGGTAAAAAATGAGGCATTTCCCCCCAAAAACCCAGTAAAAAATGTGAAAATTTTATAAGAAATATCTTAGTGCCAATATTTCTCCTGCTCTCTCTCTGGCCCATTTATTTAATATTTATTATTTAACAGTAATATTTAATTATTTATGTGAAGTGGAATAGCATCAAGAAGAGAAGCTGGAAAAAAAAAAAGACTGACTTTTTAGAGCAGTGGTTATTATGCTTGCCCATGATGTGGAAGATGGAAGACGGAAGTGTAAGTTTATATTGCAAAGTAGGGAAAGCAAGACTTGAAGCTGGTGTGTTCCTAACATGTTCCTATCAGGAGATTAAGCTACACCATGACACAGACTTGCTAGCATTATTTTCCTTTTTAACTTTTCGGGGTATGGTAGTATAATCCACTGCTGTAAGTTTTTAAAATAAAAATGGCATGTCAGTGTAGAGAATGGGGGTGTCTCAATAGGCAACAGTAGGCATCTCAGCGAGGTGGTACACAGCACTTACCTTCGATATATACATTCCTTATGCAATCATAAGAATTACAGCTGCTTTGAAAGGCAATCATAAGAATTCTAGCTGCAAGAATTATAGCTGCTTTGAAAGGGTGGTAGGGAAAGCCTATGGACTGTACTAGGAGTCAGCTTGACTTAGTGTGCAGAAACCACAGAGATATCTTGGAATATCTGCTCCTGTCTGGAGCAGGTACCTCAGACCTGCAAGACCCAGACTGGAGGTTTCTGTTATTTCCATCTTGTCAGTGTACAGACTTTTAGAAAGAAAGATATTAAAGAGGGGACAGACCTTGGCACATGCCTTCTGTCCAGTTCCTTCCCTGGCCTATAGGGGATACTAAATCCGTACAAACTTTCTGATTGTATAGTCTGGCCTGGGAGAGTGGGACAAGGAGAAACGACAAGCAGCTGTCACTCCCAGTAAGTGCTGAGACATCCAGAGAAAGGAAGTCTGAAATCTGAAATTATTTTAGTACGGTTTGTGCCTTAGACTAAGATCATCCAGTGTTGACAGCTGCAGTATCTGGAAACGCACTGTCCAACCCCCTCCCCACATCCATGCCCACAATAAGCCACTGTGTTCCTGTTCAAGGAAACAACTATTTGCCTTTTCACACCACTGTCAGCAGGTGTCACCAAGCAATCTATTCCCTCCTGTACCTGTTGTCTTGGGTGGCTGGTATGGGGAAGAGAAAAAAGTAGCAGGAGATGAAGTGAATAGCTACATCTGTTCCATGCAACTCAGAAGTTGCTCTAGGTGGGAAGGTGGAAGAGGGAAAAAAAGAGAAGCAGAACTGGGAGAAATCCACCGTTGGTACTTCAGGACGCTGAGCTCAATCTAGGCCCTTCTTCCTGCTGGGATTGTTGTAGAAGAGTTGGTAGAAGGAAGACCAGTCTGCTGAAGTCTGTCAGGCTAAATAAACTTTTCAGTCATTCTGGCAGTGTTGCCTGCTGGAATAACCATCCCAGAAAGATGCAGCAGAGTAGAAAGGAGAGTCTTGTGGGCTAGACTGGGCCTCTGGTGCAGTGTGCTGTGTTAGGCAAGCAGGGACTAAATCCCAGCCCTGCCCTTTAGCAGAGAAATACCTAACAGCTGGGCTCTGCAAGCTTCACAATCTCAATTAATCTCTAGATATCAGAACATTCAGTACTCTTCAGATCTCTCTTCAGCCTCTTAGTACTTCATGGTCTTGACATACCCTGACCTGAAATCATTCGTGCTTGAAGTGTGAATGTGCATGTGTGTCTTCAGCAGTTTTTGTTCAGCAGTAGGGCTTCTGCTTCCATGCAATACAGAGTTAAGAAGGTCCGCTTTTTTCCAGCTGTGTCCAACATCCCCTACATTTGTTTGAAAATCAAAATTACTTCATTTTTTCCTTTAGTTCCATGACTGTCGTTCATGACTCTCTGTTCCCCATTGCCCCTTCTGATAACTGGAAAAGTTTTGTATTTAAATATTTTTTTTCTCAAGATTTTTAAACGCAATCTTAGAAACTTAAATGGTGCACATTTTTTAATATTTCATAGGGAAAAATTGTACAGAAGAGTTTTGGTAATTAATTTTATTTTATTCTGTGTGGTTAATAATTATTTTTTTCAAAATCAAAATTTCAGAGTTATTTTCCTACTCTTCTAAGTAGCTTTATTTTAAATCTTCAGCATTAATTATCATAATTCTCAGAGAGCAGTCTCCCCTGCCTCTCTTCTAAAAACAGTTTTCCTGAGACTTTGTCTGGCTTCAGGTTAGATGGGCCTTGAAAAAGGTGTAGCAAATCAGACCAGTTTTATCTTACCATTGCATTTAAGAAATTCAGTGAAGCTGCTTTAAATCACTTCTGGAAGACACTTGCCTCTCTTCATTGTCTATAGGTCATTTAGGTCCCTAAATTTCAGGAATCTGAATTGTAACCTTAATTAGATGTCTAAAGTAGGCTAAAATTGCTAGTGTATGTATGCCATAATTGACAAATGATTCAAAGGTGATGTATTCACTTGTAGGAACAGGCCTCGTCAAGACAAGGATATACATTTGTTTGAATTTGACTGCAGAATGAGGACATGGTCTAATTATAATGTTCACCCAGCTGCTATGCTTCAAAACAACTCCAGGCCCCAACCTTGGAAAAAGAGTTTTATTGACTCCAACAGGCCTATGAGTATGTATTGGTGCCAAGCATTGCAGCTGCAATAATTAATTAAGATTGAGCTGTGTAAGAGTGAGAAAGAGTGCAGACTTTCTAAATCTTTTAATCCAGAGCTGCTTTGCTGTCATGTGAAGATCTAAAACATTATAACATGTGAACATCATGATCTTCGTGACCATCATTTCAATGGTCAGCTTGCTTTGTACCCTATGGTAAGTGTGTCTAAATTCCGTCATGATGTTAATTGTTAAAACAGCCTACAAGTGTATTCCTTATTTCCATTTTGAAGTATGTACACAGTGACAGCTTGGACTTGAATATATGCACCTTGTGCCAAGTACTTGATTATTTTCATAGTTATTATTTGAAAAAGTGGGGATTCTTTTGGATCTCTAACATTTTTGGGCTATAGGAAGGTTTTAGGAGCTAAAATACTGTGAAGGAGAACCACCTCAGAACCTGTCTCTACCTTCCTCTTCACTCACTGTTTTTCAATGTGTTTTTTTTTTCTTCAGCTCTTCTTCCCATATGCTATTCATCTCAGCAACTTCCATAGTCACTTGTCAACAACTTTTCATACCATTGTCCTACTCTTGCACCAACAGTGCTGGAAATAGCAGCTATGTAATAAATTTTCACTCCCTTTTGTGGGAAAAATGGGATAGGAAACAGCAACAGGCAGAGATTACTTTGAGTAGCAGGTAGACAGGAAATAATACTGGCTATTTGCTGTTAGCAAGATGGACAATACCACAGATTTGCAACTGGTTTTCTACACCCTACTGTAAGGGCTAAGAACACAAAATTTCCAGATCAAAAGCTGACATACCAGAACAAGTGTTAGTAACAAGAGTTAAATTCCATGGCCAAGGAATTACTTAGTTTTGCTGGTACATCTGCTTTGTTAGTAATGAATCTCCAGGAGTCATTATCAAAATCTGCTCCCAGCTACATCCCTGGTGGTTAAAGTTCGTTTACTTCTCACAATCTTGGCCAGAACAAGTCTGATCAGGACATGGGCAAGAAAATTTGAAGAGAAATTCAGGATATTGAAAGACATCTCTTCCTTGTAAAACAGTACTGAAGTCTGGAGTGATAGAAAAGCATATCCTGCTGCTAGAGAAGATAGTTTGTCAGTCTGCGTTTTGAGCTGGTTTGTTATTTAATCTCAATCTTTATATGCTTGTAGCACGAGGAACATAAAATGTGTGTTCCCACCGTGCTAGGCAAGTATAGAGCAGTATCACTGTTCTTAAGCTGAATCGCTTGCAAAGTGAGCTAAGGACAGGCATTAACAGATTAGTATGGAAAAACATACAAGTAATGGGAATGATAGGACAGTAAAAGAAATGGCAATTTCAAAATTATTTCAGAATTTCAGAGCTCCATCTATTTAACAACATTTTATTTTATTTTATTTTATTTTATTTTATTTTATTTTATTTTATTTTATTTTATTTTATTTTATTTTATTTTATTGGCTCTGTTTGACTGTGAGGGACTGTACAAAATGGTATTCAAACAGATTCTTCTGTGTAACGTCTAAGTCTTTTTGGCATTCCATCAGAATGAAAAGGGTTACAGAAGCAAAATATCATTAAGACAATTTTTTTTAGCTTACCACATACATTATTCTTATTACAGCATCTGGAAGGAGGAGATCTGCCAGGTAGCTTAGCAAGAGTAAATTACAGTTGACAAGTATAATTGATACTCCTGGGCTGTGTTTTTTCTGTGTGGTCAACTGGGAGTTTTGGGGCTACATGAGTTTTTATACATCCTTCAACTAAATTGAAAATCCAAATGTAGACTGCTGCATCAAGAACATTATGTGGATTTGGAGAAATTCCAGACAGAAAGACAGAAAGAGAGAAAGAAAGAGAGAAAGAAAGAGAGAAAGAAAGAAAGAGAGAAAGAAAGAAAGAATGAGAAAGAAAAAGAAAAAAGAAAGAAAAAGAAAGAAAGAAAAAGAAAGAAAGAAAAGAAAGAAAGAAAGAAAGAAAGAAAGAAAGAAAGAAAGAAAGAAAGAAAGAAAGAAAGAAAGAAAGAAAGAAAGAAAGAAAGAAAGAAAGAAAGAAAGAAAGAAAGAAAGAAAGAAAGAAAGATTATTACACTGTAAAAGGAGGCAGTGCAAAAAAATTGAACAACCATGAAAAATCACTGACCACTTTACATGTAACCTGTATGAACAAGACATTTCCCACAAAAACTGCGTTCTTCAGCTTTGTGGGCAAACTAGAATCTTCAGTCTGGTTTGGGAGAAGCTTTAAGTCTTAGGGAGACTATTCTGCTTCCAGAACCTTATTAAAAAAATGTGTGAGGATGTACTACAAATACCTCGTAGACATCCCAAGTTATCTGGAGGGAGATTTTCAGAAGAGCTCATCACTGGTCTAATTTTCCTCTTAGTGATTCAGAGGCAACACAGTTTAACTGGAATGAGTGACTTAGAAAAAACCACTTTTTTTTTTTTTTTTAATAGGACAAAAGCAACCAACATTTTGATGGTGTCTGGAAATCCAGAGGCATTCAGGCGCTTCTGGGATGCAATGATGCGATTTCAGTAAAACAAATTTCTCACCAAGGAGACTGCCGTGAACTGAAGCCACCTCTATCTTCCAAAAAGCGCTACTGCATAATTTGGCATAGGATGTAAGCACAGCAATCTGGTCTCACTGCAGCAAAGACAACAAGGATTAGCAGCAAGGTTTCTCTCTGTTTGAAAGAAACCACCACAGTGTTAGGTTCAGGCAGATGTAGGAAAAGTGTCAACATACTTGGTCATTATTTTCCTGGACAATACTTCATGATCCTCTAGAATATGTGTTTGATGCACCTGAGATGTAAAAGTGAATATTAATTGACTTTACTCCTCTGATACACAAAACACCGTCCCCATGATCTTTACTGAATATGGCAAATTACAAGTCAGAACTCTTTGGGACCCCTTCTGAGCAAACCTCTGGAATATCAGAAATATAGCCACCTTGAAAACTGTTGACTAAACAGTCTTCTCATTTATGTTGCTGAATAAACAAAATCTTTGTTTTCCAAGAAGAACATGCAGAGCTCTGCTTTGATTAATTTCAAATGCCATGTTTTTGATAAGCATCCTGAAATTCTTGGAGTATCTTATTTCAAACTGCTGAAGACCAGCAGTCTGCTTTTCACGTTCTAGAGGAACTGGGAAAGCAGCATCCTCCCTTCTCTACTTATTGCCAGGCTTTGTTTTCTGGGACAGCTTGAAAGACATAAAATAACTCAGAGAAGGATTTGTTATCCAGCTGGAACATCTTGGTGGCAAGCTATGTGTATAAGATGTCCACTTGTAACAGGTTTATTAATACTTGATAATGATCCCTTATGTCAGCCCATCACTACATACAAAGCTAGAGTGAAGCATGTCAGGAACCTGTTGCAGAAATATTTCCATTAATTTCTTAAGACACTTCCCTCTCTTGGGCGTTATACCTGAATAAATGCTAAAAATGTCAATGCCATCACTATGATGTCCTAAATAAAGATCTATCTCAAATCCCACCATGTTGTACAGAAGGTTGACGTCAACAGAAAGGTGCAAATTTTTGGCCTGAATAGAGGAGACTTGGTTTTGTTTTAATTTTCTTTTTGTTTTTTTCCTTTTTTCCTTCTTTTGAAGACAGGCTAGAGATATCCGAGTGCAGCAAGATGGTTAGGAAACCTTGTGAAAACTGCACACGAAGCAGATAGTTCTCCTCTTCAACTGTAACACTGCCCCTGAGCAGTCAGAGATGTTAGTCCAAATTAACATTAGCATAAATTAATTTGCTTCTGGGATGTGATGCTTGGTGTAATTTTACATCTCATCTCTTTCCTCTGGTGTGTTAGAAATAGTGCCTGTTTTCAGAGAAAGGAGAACCGGTGTGTGACATGAACAGTGAATTCAAGCTTTTGTAGAAAGCAAATACAGAAGCTGACTAAAGGGTTGTGAAAAATATATGCACTTGTTAAGTCTAATTTAATAATATTTACCATATCAAGCGTAGAAATCTCTTCCTACATTGTGCTTTTGCACAGATGAGAATAAAAATGTTTTTTTTTTTTTCAATTAAGAGAAAAAGGAACAGTCTCCCTGCATATAATGCATTTAAACACCAATTGTCTGCTGCTTTTCACCAACATAACATTGTTAAGTTTTCTTTTAATCACTCTATTTGATATTTGATGTGTAGCAGTAAAATGTTTGTATTGCAAATTGTACAGTAAACCTTCAGTTTAGGAGCAAATTAATAATCTGGAACCGTGAGAATCTGACTATATCTGAATATTGATGATCTCTATTTCCGAGTCTCTCTGGGATCGGGGGTGCGAGGTGTTGATCATTGCTTCTCACTGATAAGCAAAATATTTCCAGAGCGTGAAGAATTCTGTGGTGTGTGAGAAGGATAAACCATAATCTGCATCAACACACTAACTTCTACTCTGCTATTTGCATTGAAAATCAGGTAGAAGTTGTGCTAAGCTCTCTATTATAGCCTCATGTATGTGAAAGGTCTTCCCCTTCATTTGAATAAGGCCTCTTATGCATGTGAAAAAAGCACATTTAAAAGGAACGTTCCTTTAATTAGGGTGGCATTTAGAAACAGAATCCTTAAATGTTCACTTTTTTGTGATGCTAAATTGTGGAGTATTTTCAAATATGTTGTAGCAGTCATTTTCATTAACCATTTTTATTTTTATTTATTTTTAAAAGGAAATGACATGCTCTACAATGTGAAGTGAAGGAGTAGATTAATATGACTAGCTAGATTAAGGAAAATTTAAATCAGAGTGTTTGATGAAATGTAGGAAAATGTTTAAATATAGGATTAGTCTTACAATATAGAAAGCAGTCAGGGAGATCAAAAGAACTCAATTCAGAAACTCCTATTAAAAAGAGAGGAAAAAATCTATTGAGTGAATTCTTATAGCTAAATTATTAAAGTGTTTTTAATATAGTACATTCAATCTGACTTTAAAACAAAAATAAACAGTACAGAGTGTGCATGAAGTGGAGATTGTATTCATTTTTTTATAAAGATGAAGTGACTGGGCCTATATGAAACTGTCATAAAACATATAGAAGAGACTATGGAATTTAAATTAAAAGGAGTTCCCTGCAGTATAATTTTAAATCTGGCATGCAGCTTTATGGAGACAGAAGTTAACTGATTGGCATCTGTATGAATATGGATTTCTTTAAATCCATATTTGATTTTCTACCCCTTAAAAAAATCAAACGTAACCTAATAACTGCATCTTCAGCAAACCTTTGGAAGAACATGCTTAATTCTCTAGGGAGTCAATAGAAATGCCTCTAACTTTGGTATTGTACAACTAACCAAGATCATAGGAGTGACTTCCATAGCTGTCAGAGTCTTCTGTATCTCAGGAATCTAGGTTTGTGTTGTTTTGTTTTTAATTAATGTTAGACTGGGTTCTTGAATCATGGTTAACACTCAGTGTAGACAGGACACTGCATGCTTCTTTTAACCCCCACTGGAAAACTTTACAAGAAACACACAGTGAATAATTTGGATTGCAATGTACTGTTCATATTAAACTGAAGTTTATTCTTATTTTTTAGCAATCTGAGACTTCCGTAAGTTTTCATTGCAGAGAGCAAACAAATAGTGGGCACATAAATATTGTAGAGCTGTGTGTTCAGTGTAAATCACCTGCAAGATACACTTCCCATTCTACTGATCTACTTTTATTTTAGTGCTTTAAAAAGAAAAAATAAAAAAGAAGCTTTAATATAGTGCACAGCCCCTCAATACTCAACTGAACCATAGAATTCTTTCTGAATGGATTCCCTAGTCCTTTGTTTATTCAAATAAATATTATAGCAGTGATGAATTTCAATCAAAATGCATACAAATTTGTATTTCAAAGTCACAGAATCTCAGAATCACAGAATAGTAGGGGTTGGAAGGGACCATTGTGGGTCATCTAGTCCAACCCTCCTGCTGAAGCAGGGTCACCTATAGCAGGCTGCACAGGACCTTGTCCAGGCGGGTCTTGAATATCTCCAGAGAAGGAGACTCCACAACCTCCCTGGGCAGCCTGTTCCAGGGCTCCGTCACCCTCAGAGGGAAGAAGTTCTTTCTCATGTTCAGACAGAACTTCCTGTGCCTCAGTTTGTGCCCATTGCCCCTTGTCCTGTCGCTGGGCACCACTGAAAAGAGCTTGGCCCCATCCTCCTGACACCCACCCTTCAGATATTTATAAGCATTCATTAGGTCCCCTCTCAGCCTTCTCTTCTTCAGGCTGAACAAGCCCAGCTCCCTCAGCCTCTCCTCGTAGGAGAGATGCTCCAGTCCCCTCATAATCCTCGTAGCCCTCCGCTGGACTCTCTCCAGTAGCTCTTCATCTTTCTTGAACTGGGGGGCCCAGAACTGGACACAGTACTCCAGATGAGGCCTCACTAGGGCAGTGTAGAGGGGAAGGAGAACCTCCCTCGTCCTCCTGGCCACACTCTTCTTGATGCACCCCAGGATTCCATTGGCTTTCTTGGCAGCCAGGGCACACTGCTGGCTCATGGTTAACCTGTCGTCCACCAGGACACCCAGGTCCCTCTCCGCAGAGCTGCACTCCAGCAGGTCCGCCCCAAGCCTGTACTGGTGCATGGGGTTGTTCCTCCCCAGGTGCAGGACCCTGCATTTGCCTTTGTTGAACCTCATCAGGTTCCTCTCTGCCCAGCTTTCCAGCCTATCCAGGTCACGCTGAATGGCAGCACAGCCTTTCCGTGCGTCTACTATGCCTCCCAGTTTGGTGTCATCAGCAAACTTGCTGAGGGTACATTCTAACTCTTCATCCAGGTCGTTGATGGAGAAGTTGAACAAGACTGGGCCCAGTACTGACCCCTGGGGGACACCACTTGTTAGCAGCCTCCAACTAGACTCAGAGCCGCTGATGACAACCCTCTGAGTTCTGCCATTCAGCCAGTTCTCTATCCACTTCACCGACCACTCATCCAGCCCACACTTCCTGAGCTTCCCTAGGAGGATATCATGGGAGACTGTGTCGAAAGCCTTGCTGAAGTCCAGGTAGAAGTCCTATTTTAATCTGGCATGATTAATCACTAGTAGATGTGGACTTCTCACTTTTTCAAGTTTCCTCAATTTCCAGGTGTGTTTGCTACAACTAAGAAAGAAAAAGTGTTCATTTCATTAAGGTCCCCCTTCCCATCAGTCCTTCCCAGTGACATTTACATCCATTCTTTCCAGGTACCATCTACAGCAAAATATACTAAAGTTCTTGACAGTATGAATGGACAACTTTTCCAGTAACTCTGCTTGCAGGCCAAACAGATGATAATTTGTTCTACTTAGTCAGCTGCAAATGGGATACATTCATCCCTTTGTTCAATATGGGATAGAATAATTTCCCACATCCATATGTATTTTGAAAATATTCTTGATGTAAATGGGTGGTTCCAGGTTTCCATTTTTATCTAACGAACTTCAAGCAGGATTGATTTATTATTTCTTTTTGCTATAGCATCATAAAGGCATGGTCGGACGATTAGTTTATTAGTGCGTGCTGATGGTACTCAAGGGTTGTGTTCAGAATCTGGCATGTCCTGTAATCAGAGATGGAGAACATTGTGTCAGTAAAACTTCCAGTTGATCCTGCAACAGCTTGAGTTCCACAGTTAGGAATGAATGGTGAGATCACCTGTGTATAGGGGGTACCAGTACTTTACTTTCTCTGCCCTTTGGTACTGCTGTGAGCACAGCTTGACAATGCAGCTACAATGTAACAGCTGGCAGTTGCTGCTGTGCAGCAGAGTGGGAGACACACTGTCTGCGAGGTAAACAGAAGCAGCAGCATAAGAAGGTGGGAAGGAGGGAAAAAGTCCTGGAAGCCCAGTGGTTGAAAGGAGCATAGTCAGGAGCTCAGAAGTGAGAGCAATAAAGGTGGAAAAAATCTGCTACTAGGTTCTCAAAAACAGCGTTTGAAGTAATTGAAGACACCGTAAATTAAAATAGTGTCGGGGGGGGAAAAACCGTCAGCAGAGAAAACTGCGCACCTAAGAATAGGTGGCCACACAAATCTCTGACGAAGCCACCAGGCTCTTGGTTTGCAGTAACTAAACATGATCCATCTCTGTCTTACCAGCTGTCTCTTTCTGTTGGAAGGCTTACTCCTTATTTCTACTTCTCACGTTTCACTACCCACTTTAGCACTTTCTTTTGCACACCTACAGAACTTTGGCTTTACTCTTTCCATTCTGGCAGCTGGGAAGAGCCTTATCATTCATGGGTTTATTCCTTCCCACCTGCAATGAAACAAAGTGTAAAAATTAGGATTGGTATTGAATATATTTGTCATCTAGCTATAATCAAATAGATCTAATCTGAAAGTGATATACTAGCTCTCTATTAACTTCAAGCAGTCTCACCAGTAACTTCTTATCTTTCCATATTGACAAGCATTCTCAAAAAGCATGTTCAATCAATTCTTTTTTTTCTTTACTCTGAAACAGCACTGGGGTGAGATGTTGATGTTATGATGTGCATTAAAAATTTTAGTGACGTAAAGAAGATAGTAATTAGTAGAACTAAAATCTGAAAGAAGATGCTAGGTACCCAGGGATCAGGCCTGGGACAGAATGTTTTCATACTGGCACTAGTGACATAGCAAAAAAGAGGGGGTACTGAAAAAATTAAATGATAATACAAAGCAATATTGAAAAAACTTCTAATAAGAATCAGACGTCCTCAAAGACAGACACAGCAGAAATGGGATAGCAATTGAAATTTGTACTATTGATGTTTTCTGTATAAATATAACAATTTGATATATCAGACAAATTATTTCTGGACACGATATATGATTCCAATTATCGATTTTGAAGATGAATTACACCAATAAAATGCAGAGGACTACTGCAGTTATCAGGAGAATGGAAAGGACAACTGATCAAGAGCTAAAAGAATGTGGTTGCTTGTCTTAGCAAAATAAGGGGTAAAAGAATGTAAAATGGACTGCTGCTGTCCATAGATGCACCAGGAGAAGGATGGAAGTGCAGAAGATAGACTGTAAAAAAATTATAGAGTCATAGAATGATGAATTATATAAGATTAAATACAGTTTTGGTCAAAGAACTGCAGGGCCATGAAGAAGATTAGGACTTTAACAAGATTAGGAAATAGCAGGAAGTATTTTAATTATGATAGTCTAACCAGTGGAAGTGAACAGGGCTTGATGACCTAGAAGTCCTTTCATGCCTCCTTCCTTTTCTAAGAGGCATTATCTTCCAGTGAAAACTAGCATCTGCTGCAGCCACTATCCTAGATTAATTTACACTTTGTTAATTAGTTCACTTAAATATTCTGGCCCTTATCACACAACAGTGGGAGTTCGTGAGCTTATGTACATAAACTTAATCGCAGAGGCCACAAGCAAGTACTTACTGTCAGTGTATGAGATCTGAGTACTATGAGAGCTCACAGGTACATGGCAAAAAAGCATGTGCAGCTGAATCACACAATAGATGACTTCCATGTGGATCTTCAGTCTGCAACATAATTTTGTCTGCTTTCATCTCACAGTGTGTTAACATTGCTGACATGGCAAATTACTCCTGACTAGAAAGGATGCATTAAATTCACACCTGTTGTACATTACAGAAATTTTTCTGTGTAAATGTGTCCTGAAGTTATGAGGAATCTAACTGTGGGCTGTGAAAGTGAAGGGAGCTACCTCCCAGGAAAGACCTCCTATCACAAATGAAAGGACTCCATTGTGGAAATCATGCTGTCATACCTGGCATGTTAAGACCTGACTTCCTAAACATTGCCTTCACTTTACAGAGAAGTTCTAGATGTGAAACTTCAATCTTGGTGTTCAAGAAGTAAAGCTTAAAAATTTATAGCCTGATTCACCTTTCTATTAGATCAGTATGAAGCAAGGGTCACAACATGGTATGGCCCTTCTAATTCAAACAGTAGATATGGTATGCAGCTAATGAGCTTTCAGAAAAAAATGGATAAAAGCTTACACTGAATCTTAAAACTATGAAGATGATTCATAAAAGTTGATCAAAACCTTTTACGTTGTCCCGTTGTAAAAGTCACAGGGTCATTCTACAAAGTTATTGGTTGACAGACATAGAATGAATGAAAGCTTGAATGTAACACAGCTTTTAGCAATTTCAGGAGCCTTATTATGAATGACACTTCTGAGTCGTAATAATAACACATGAAAAACTCTCTTCCCTATCCACCACACTTTGCCCAGCAGGGTGGAGCATGCAGGTAAGAAAGAAATTCTTCAAAGGAAACATTGGCTCTCAGGAGGTATATGTGTTAGCAGAGTTCATGTACAAATCCTGAACTCTACCTGCCTATAAAGTAAACAAAAACATGTTAATTTTAAACAAAACTACATTTATCCATATCCCCCCAAGTGTAAATATGTGTTAAAACACCTCTAAAAATAGAGTTCAAAGACAAATGCCTTTCCTATGGGGATCAATGAGAGAGATTTTCTTTTCATCTCAGTAAAACCTCAATTCAAAAGGAAGACTGCAGCCTTTGGGGAAATAGCTAAAAACAATGTTAAGATGTTTCAAAAACTGTTTCCCACAGTTTTGAAACAAGCTCACCTAAGTCTAGATTTCTGAGGTATGACAGACCTCGTTAAGTAATTTTATAAACAAAACCAGAAGTATCAATACAAACCCAGTAAAGCTCTCCAATGCCTGTTACCTTTCTCTGCCTAAAAGCAAATATATGCCTTTCACCTTGTTTCACTCCAAAAAATAAAATTCTGTTAGGGAACAAACCCCACTGTTGAAGGCACTACCTGAAGCTGATACAAAAAGCTTCAGCATACCTCCTGCACTCCTGGAAAAGTTCCTTCAGGAAGTCAGATCTCCTCCCCTGTCTCTTGACAAAGAAGTACAAGTAATGCAATGAACGCAGTCATTTCCCCCGAAATCACAGACATCCTCTCTGCTATGAGCACTTCAAATCACATGCTTAACTGGCATTAGAGTTAAACCTTTATGAGGCAGACCCACGCTCAGAGCTAGTACCAGGCCTACAGGTGTTCTGTGTACAAACTGGCTATTAAGATTCTAGAAAACACTTATATTAACTGAGGAAGAATTGTCATTTGTAAGTATGAGCTACAGCAAATGTTGCCTATGTATCCTCTGTTCATGAGATCCCGAGAGCATAACTTGATGAGAGAAATTTTTTGTCATAACTAGTAAGTTTAGTTCCATATGTGAATACTTTCTAGACAGTCCCAAGCAATTATGTATTGTACACACTGTAGGTCACCAATACAAGGTCCTTAGCACTTTGCTGAAACCTAAGGTCACTTTCTTCAACCCAGTATACCACTGATTTTTAATGTAAATGGGAAGCTTACTATTTTTGCAGCAGACATTGTGACCTGTCATTGTACACTGGCTTTCTGCTGTACCTTGCACTGAGTAAACACGGAACAAATGCATGACCCCTGTTATGAACAGCTTCCAAGCTAAGTCACTCTAAGATTTGTACTTCTGTTTGAACATACAACCTTCCAGAAAAAAATAATAAAAAAAGAACCAATGCTATTTGTTTGGACTTATGCAAGATCTGTGTCATCATATTCCAGCTCATTTCTGCTTATTTGTTTACCTTTAACAATACTTCTTTATCATCCTCTTTCACACACTAGCTTTCTGACAAACAGATTAATGAAGACTCGGATTAATATGCTAGAAGAGTTTATAGTGTGTGGCACTGGGCCTTATATGAGACATATATGACTCATGAGATATATTGTAATTGCAATTTAGACCCAAAATCTAGCTGCCTGTGCCTTGATATTCTCCAGAAGAAGATGAAAGACTGGTCTGTATGTGTGGGGGTTTAAGGAAGAAAGTCTAGTTTCCAGATAGCTACTTCTCTTCCAGACTAAGTGTAACCCCCACAAAAAAGCCTGAATGCCTTTGTTTCCTACACAAATTTAATGCTTCCAGCTCTTGCCCATTGAATGATGCTCTTGCTCTCACTCTCTCTTTTAAAATCCATCAGTGAGTGTCATAATATTGATATAAGCTTTTACTAAATTACTTTTTAAAGTGAAATGAGTGGAGGAAAAAAAGCAAGATTTCACACTAAAATTGTTAAAGGTGAAAAAGAAAGAAATATGCATTTTCCCTGAAAGTCTTTGATTAAAATGTATACTTATTTTCTTTTGAAGAAGAGAGGAATTCGATTGTGATTTTAAGCCTCCTGAAGTGTCCATATGTAGATCTTAACTGTCAGATATGAAAATGAAATACACGACAGAAGATCTAAACCAGAAAAGAATTTTAGAGCAATGCAATAATATTTTAAGAAGATACATATTCCAGTATTTTTAAAGAGAATATTTCATGTGCTATGAAAACAATTCATTGTACTTTTTCAAAACCTCAACCTTTAAAATGGCTGAAATTTCTTTAATGATTTAAAGTATTCCCTGTTTGATATAGGTAGAGACAATTTTTTCCTTGACAGAAATGTGCTGTAAGTGTAAAGGAGAAAATAGCCAGGACCTATCAAACACATTGTGGATTTTATGTATATGGAAGGAATTAGATGTGTGTGTGTATGGAAAGGAAGTGAAAAAGAAAAGAAATTGTCCTGTATAGAGGATAACAGATGGTTTCATTTGATCAGAAATCTGGCTAGGATTTCTTTGTAATCACTTTTTGATAGTTTCTAAGAATTATTTCCTTAGTTTATTTAGCTTGTGGGTACTAATTTTCTGATTTTATACATCACTTACTGAATGTTTGATTTAATTAAATGGTAAGGCAAAACATCTGTTGTCTTTGATACTTATAAACAACTAGACGTAATATAGAATGAAGATACTAAATTAGAAGAAAAGAGAACTGTGCTAAGAAGGCAATGCCACTTGTTAGATTTACTCTTTTCCACTTCCCTGGGTGATATGTCATGGAAAGGTTGTCTGAGCTGTCATTGTGGCATCACTAAGAGGATGTACACAACATCTTCCATTCAAATTACCTTTCAAATCAATCACCCTCATCAGGCTGCTATCTTCATCTGATGGCTATAGGACAAATGTTTTGGCTTATAGGTAGGAAATGTTAGCATTTGAAAGGGCTCTGAGAAAGAAGGTTCAATGGTTAACTTTGATAAATTGTGTTAAGAAAGGACTGTAAATAATATGTGGGGTGAAATACTTCATGCAACTGGCTTGCAATTGCTGAAATACAAAGGCTACTCTATATTTTGTTTTTCCTGAACCGAGTAAAAAATATGTACCTGAAAAACCTAGAATGAATACTTACTGGGTTCTCCTAGAGAAGTATTATTCAAAAACACACTAACATGGCACACCCATGTGTTAGTTGTAGAACTGTCTTCTTAAATTACTTTGTCTATCTGAATGACCATGAATTTTCCTACTAGTATGTGCGTGTTTGTGTGTGTATAGAAAAGCATGAAGCAAATAGCTGGGACAGCATGAAGGTTTGTGTTATGTTCCAGTCAGATTAAAGCATAAATCAGAAGTCTGGGTGTTCTAATAACACATTAAATAGTCTCTATGCCCTTAATATTGCATAATTGTGAGTTAAATAACAGCTTCAAATATTTTCTGTAGCATTCTCATTTTTGATACAGTAGCTTTTTAAATATGAAAAATGATATTCTGCTTCAAATGTGTTGTAAATACAGCATATATATTGCTAGTAGACATTCTAAAATTTTCTAATCTTGCTTTAACATGTATGGTGTTATCAATTACTTACACTATTTTAATATAATGTAACATTTCTTTAAAATGACATATAATTTATACTGGATGTCACTAACCCCTAGACTACCCTGGCACATATTTATATATTTTAGTTACAGTTTATCACTTTGTGAAATACACTTTGCATAATTGAAAATAATGACACAAAAATCATCTACTCATACACACTGGTAGTATGATATGCTACCCTGGTAGCTTAGTGTACTATATGATGTCAGTCTGCAGAGCCATGCCTTTGAAATATGATTTAAAACAGAATTTATAATGTTGCAGAATTACATAAAACTGTGTGAAATTGTGCAGATAATCATTTAAATCTCCCTACATGAAAAGATAATTGCTCCAGAAATTAACTGTACCTGGGGTTCATTCATTTGGTCATGGCTAGTTTCTTATATAGTGATGATTTGATATTAGAGCTAATTAAGATCAGGTCAGAGTTGCTGAAGGTCAGACATTAATGCACAGGATCATTGAAATGATAATTATAAACAGATTAGGAAGCTACGGTCTTTTATAAGGGGTTATTAGATAATTACTGTGTGAGTGTACGGCTTACTGTAATAATGGATTATCGACTACTTACAGCGTTTTAAGGGTGAGAGTATATTACTTCCTCAAGGACTAGGAGGAATAATGTTGTTGGAACTCAGGGCTCTGTAAATAAAATAGCACCAATTGCTTTTCGATTTTCTTCTAGAGAATATGTTCCCTTGTTGGAATAAACTGTATCATTTTATCTCAATGGTACTTCAAATATTTGTGTAGCTGGGAAGCTGGGAAGGTCCTTTACTCCTTTCTTCCGCTTTTGGAGAAGAAAGTTTCTGTTTTAAATACATAGCTAAGGCTGCCAGAAGCTTTACCGGCAGCAATAGAATGGGACCAATAAGCATTTTACAATGATTCAGGAAATGGGAAAAGATTAACATGAAACTTCTGATGTGACAATTGCACACTTCCTTCTCTTATTGTTATGACTTTTATTCTAGCATACCCTTTCATAAACAAAAAAATATCAAACTAAATAACTAAATAATAAAATAATTATTGTGTAGCTGTGGCATACCTTGACCTAGTTGAACTCTATTTCATTTGGAGCTCAGTGCATCAGAGCATGACCTATAAACCCGTAAGGGGGAAGAGGGTTTGAAAAGAGCTTCAGGAAAGATAGCATCATTTAAATACTGCAGAAGACACTCGCAGACAGGTACCAAAAGTGGCTAGTGTAAAGGAAAAGGAAAGTCTACTGTGCCATTTATGGTGATAGTGACTGGACGACCAAAAAAACGAAACAAGCATAAGGAACACCTGTGTGATCTCCTTTGAAAATAAGACTGTTTTTATTGTGTAGTTTTTCTACACAGAACGAAAGACATAACCTTTGGAGAGAAAGTACTTTATTCTCTCAGACAAAAATCATCATATATAACACCAATGTTGAGCTGTAGATGGAAAAGGATGTATTTAGCCCAATCTTTTCTACAGAGGGAGTAACAAGGCATATGAATATGTGGCTTCCCACGGGGGTCCCACAGCTGGTTGTAGAGAAGACTGGAAAGGCTACAAGGGGACTGAGTGATATCGGCACTGGAAGAATCGCCTGCAGAACCCTAAAAACATTTTGGCACCTACAGTGGAATAAAACCAGCATGAAACAAGTACAGAAATGAGTCTTTCCTTGCCCACAACTATGAGAAGAGATCTCCACCATCTGATTCTTCTCAGATCTTTCTCCACCAGTGGTAACAGGAGGACTGTTATTTCCTACATGCCTTAGCATATGCTGCAATACTGGGTTGGTATTTCAACATAGGAGACAGGAAAATCCCCTTTCTCTGAATCTTGGAAAGAAGCAAACTGGGAGGAACTGAGGCATAGTTTTTTCATCTTTCCTAGGAGACAAAGGCACTCTAGATCAGTCTTATGGAGGCCAGAATCAAACACTTCTGTCTATCCTAAAAGCCTTAAAAAACTTCAGCCCTTGTTGGATGTGAACTGATCCCTGACCTCCTCTCCTCTTATACCCCCAAGGTCAGTCATCAGACTGAGCCCCCTCCTCCATTATCTGCCCAGTTTTACTTCTAAGAAAATGTAAATATCATTTAGTAAATTTAGTACTTGCTAAATGCTACTTTAGATTTAGTATTTATAATAATTTAACATTTAGTCTAACTTTGGTTAAACTATAGGCCCAGTCTACCCTGCTAACACATATGTATGTCAACAATGCTCAAAATAATTCCATTTACATTTTCATATGTCTGAGGTCACCCTGTCCTCTATCTTTTCAATCCATGGATGTAAATCTTGCAACATTGCAATATAAACACAAGAGCCAGCCCAATGTATTTGGCTATATCCTCAGTCTTCTATTGAGCATCTTGGGGCTGCTTGGAGTAATGGCTGAAAGTGAGGTCTCAGGAATATAATACAAGTATAACAGCACCTCTCCTGGGTTAGGGGGAGCACATCACTTTGCCCCCCTCATCTCTTCATGTGAGGGAATATCTAGCACACCAGTCTGATTTTAACAGAATAACTCTAAAAACTGAGGAAGTTCTGCACTGTCTGCATGCAGACGATTTACACGTCTATATGAAAAAATCAAGTGGCATATTAAGGCCTCAAGGACAACATCCCATGCTATCTTTTTACACAGAAAGTTAAAGTTTCTGATACAGACTAGCTATATTTCTTATATTTAATTCTGGAAAATGAATACTGATGTCCCATTGCCTTTCAATGATTCTGCGCAATGAATATTTTACAGGTTTTCTTACTATGTCTATTTCTCATTTGAAAGTTATTTTAAGCTTCCACTAAATTTGTTCAGTTGTTGAAAATGACAACATACTGATTTTTGCCCCCTAGCTACCACTGCTGAAATGCTTTATAATTTACAGATTGTCATTTGCCTACTGCATATCAATTGATTATAGGTGTTGTATTGTGATGGATAGCCATTTGATAGCAGTAAAACTCCATCTTTTTTTTTTTTTTTTTTGTGTATGTGTGTGTGTGTGTAATTCTGTAGCTGGATTTAAACAGCTCCAGTAAAAAATTCTGACTTTTCTATAAAGGCATGATTCAGAACAAAACAGATGTCTGATCTTTATCACGTCATTTTTTTTTCAGGGATTATTCCAAACATGTTTTGAAACAAAAGCACTTTACCTTAAAGGAGGAATCAAATTGTAGCAGATATGTTACATGAAGCTTTCTGTGTGTTTGTGAGTCACGGAGGTTTAATTGATGAGAGACTTTTGTTTGTTGCTACTCAATCACTGAGACTACACTTTGTACAATGGAGGTGTTGAAAGAAGATTTACACAATCACAATGTTATACCATCTCTTTGTTCAGCTTTTGTGGTAGAAAATTACATACATCTCAACAGTTCTCGGAAGATTAAATCTACAGTTTAAAGCTGCTATTTGAACCTTGTATTCAAAACAGCATTCCACAATTAGTGAGCTATGCTGTGTGGCCTGGGGTTAAACTAAGCCAGGGTGAGGGGTGCCTAGGTCCAGTGTTTTCAGGTAGGGTGTGTAAATAGTGGTGCTTTGATATAGCAGTTCTCAGCCTACACAAGGCTCATTCATATGTGTCTGTGTTTGACAGTCGTGCAGGTCAGAAAAGATTCTTTTCTGCGTGTGAAAAGTGGCAGCACTTAGGAACAGCATTACTGCCTGTCAAAGAAGAGAAGAAAATCCTGGATGTTTGGATCTTCCCTGTCTTTCTTGCCTTGCATGAATGATAGTAAGATGGCCATGGAGAGATAGAAAAACAACTCTGTTTGAAGCTAAAAAAAAAAAAAAAGCTGAATATTCACCACAACTTGCAGGCCCTAAGATACTATTGACCGTATGTCAGTTTTATCTGTTTATAGACAGTGAGGGCTGGAGTACAATTTTCCTGAGACATGAGGGAAGTGGGGGTGGAGGAAGAGGAAGAAAGAAGAGCAGAGGGAGCAGAGGGGCACTTGCAGTCAGTGAAATCTTAAAAAGCATTCGGGAACTGTGCATTACACTGACTGCTTCTGGAGCTTCTCCCAAGACCTTACAAAAATCTCTGAAAAACAATACATTTCATGTCTTCAGGGTGGGTGCACAGACAATAGCTTATTTTTACCTCAGATATTTATTTCTATTAATAAAGTCCTGGCAATATACTATGTCTTTAATAGACATTGCACACATGATTTTCATACTCATTTATAACTAGCTACTGCTGATATATGTAACTGAAAGGGTCTTGTATTATAATGCTGAGATATTTGTCCTGTCTCAGCAATAGTAAAACACTTAGAAGTACCCCTGAACACACAGTCTATGCACACTTGAGTTTGTGAGTATCTGTGTATGTGTGTATATATATATATATGTAAAAAATATATATAATATGTGTGTGTGTGTATATATATACATATAAAAAAGTTTTACAGAGTATTAAATGGCCAGACAGAGTTTAGGGTCTGCCAGAGTAAGTGATGATAGACAATTTCTCTATGCTTATAGCACCACAAGGAAGCAATTCCAAAGCAATCACACAGAATCACAGAATCACAGAATGGTAGGGGTTAGAAGGGACCTCTGTAGGTCACCTAGTTCAACCCTCCTGCCGAAGCAGGGTCACCTACAGCAGGCTGCACAGGACTTGTCCAGGCGGGTCTTGAATATCTCCAGAGAAGGAGACTCCACCACCTCCCTGGGCAGCCTCTTCCAGGGCTCCGTCACCCTCAGAGGGAAGAAGTTCTTCCTCATGTTCAGACAGAAATCACTTTGCCCACTCGCTTTTTTTGCTGTAGGACAATATAAGTCACAAACAGGTTTATAGCACAGGTTGAAAAGGTTTGCCTTTTGTCCTTTGAACCCAACAGGATGCTTGCACCCACTAGCTATGGTACTACAGCAAATAAAGTGACACTTAAAAGCGTTGAAAAAATGCAAGTATGACCCTAAAGAAATAAGATTTCAAATGAATCACCTTTTGAAACTTTGCTTACTGTTTGTTTTTTTTGAACTCCCTGCTTTGTAGCTTTTGCACAAATATTTCTTCTACAATGATGCTGAGAAGATTTTTTTCTGTTCTTGAAAATGAAATGCAAAATGTACTGTGTTGGAGTACGGATAAAGACTGAGAGCTAGGACAAGAAGAGGAGAACAGAAGTAAAAGGGGACAAGAAACAAGATATAAGGAGAGGAGAAAAAGCTGAAATAGGCTGGGAATGAAAGATAAAAGAGAAAAAATGTTTTTGGGAGTGCAGAACAGCGTAGCGAAGTTAGGCAAACAACATTTACCTGAACCTGGAAATATTCTTCAGGGATCTACATCTTTATACAGTTGCTGAGCAGCAGTGTGAACTATCAAGCCAAATGTACTTGTCTACATACCACCACCTCCTTGTCTAGTCTTTCTCTGGCAACAGAAGCATCAGCACACTAGCATGCTACCATGCTACATCTCGGCTCAAGAGATCATTTAGATTTATTTTAATGATTTTTTAATTTTTCCCTCCAATAGAAAAATTTTATCTTGTTTATAATATCACCATTTATTTGCAAGAATGAATTTAAATGGCATGAATTTTAGAATGTATCAAAAATGGTCACATTCAGAAAGAAAATGAATAAAATCAAGGTGTTTTTTTGCAAAATCACTACTGTTGATAAATTTACATTAATTCACTGTTAAAAATGATTGAGCATTTCTGGGTTGATGCAAAAATAAAACATCTAAAAATATTTTAATTTATGCCATTTCAATTATTTTTTGGAAGTTAGGGATCTGAGTTTTCAAGATACATGTAGGATGGGAAACTTTAAAATCTCAGAAGTTCTCAGAGGATGAAGAATTTTATTCTGGTTACCTCTCTAAGTATTAAGTCAGCAAGGTGTCCAGAGAAAAGAAAAACCTGTAACCGTAGTCCAGAAGAGGAGATAATAAATTCCTGATAAGGTCCTGATTGTACCAGTGCATTGTGAGATGAAGATCCTAGCAGGACCTCTGTTGAAAACATAAAGATAATTTGTGAAAGCTGTTATTCGTGTAGACATATGTTCTACTTTCAAAGGGAAAACCCACAAATATTCCCCTTCTCTTATCTGACCTCTCTTTTCTATGGAAAGAAGGAAGTGAAGTTCTTATTAGATCCCCTACTTCTTTGTTTTTAGAAAACGGCCATATAAAACAATGAAGCAATGACTTTCAGGGTTTTTAGATTACAGTTTTGTCCTCCTTAATCTTCTGCCCGGTTCTTCAGTGGTAGTGGGAAATGAAAACACATTGATAAAATACAGTATCATTAACTCTGTGGCTAATAAACAGACTTACCTGCATTATTCAAGAACAGTTGTAAGGATTCTCATAGTCCAGTCCATGCTTTGATATCTCTCTGCTATAAAGCTGAAGCACACATAAGAGATCTAGAAATATTCAAACCTCAGTGCTGTTCAAGGTTTATATCTAAGGAGGATATATGCTTCCCTTAATACCGTTATATTAAGAAGTGAGAGGAAGTTACAAAAGAAAGAGCCTGCCCTCAGCAGGAAGTTCCACTCACTCAAATCTTGCAGTTTTTCAAGATGAGGCTTTGCGCAGGGAGAAGGGAAAGGTACATCCTCACTACATGGTGCTAGGTAGCTGGGAGAGATCAATGAGACCAGGGAGAGATTCCCTAATGTCAGGACCATACAGAAGAAAGTTGTGTTCAGAGTGATCTAAGTATTTCTGGATCACTAGATTCCTCAAGTGTAAATTTTGTATCTGAAGGACATGTACCCTTCATCTGACTCTCTAGCCGTTTCCCTATTATTCTTTTCAGCACACTCATACCTATACCAGCTGGTAGTTGCCGTCTTCCGGACAAATATTTATAACTCCATACAGACTTTATCTACAGTTTAAAATCTGGACATATAGGGATACAAATTCTAAATACACAGGTTTTCAACAAACAATATGTTTATTCTCCCTATACCATCATTTACTCCTATCTCAGGAAACTGAGACATTGTAGAATTGCCTTTTTACAATGAATTCATTTTATCTTTTTTTCCTGTGCTCTATTTATTTTTTTGCAGTTATTGATTATCATCCATTTATGCCCAGATACCCCTGATAATTCCTGCTTTGTTTTCCACAACATAATGCATCCAGCAGGACAGTAAGAGAAAATCATTCACAACAAACATGTGCCGAGCAGGCATCTGTGACTGTCAAAAAAGCATGGTGTGGCCAGGTGGAAAAGTCTTTCCATCTGCTCATCAACAAACAGGGGTAAAATTTATTTTCAGATAGGTCAGAAGCAAAACATATTAGACAGAGAGGACCAAAAGTGATATATGTTCTTTTCTCTGTCATCCAAAATATAATCCATTTTGGCATCCTTTGCAGTGCAGTAGGGTAACCCAGACACATGCACAAGATGAGTAAAGAATCACCTCGTGTTAGGCAGGAAAACACACTGAGGGCAGACAGGCTGCTGGAACACCTGCGTTTCTTGACTCGAGAGTATTTACATGTGTGCATGGAGGGCTCTGTTAGTATGGGATTGACGGCTTGATATCTTATTGTGACAGTAGGCTTATGCATCCTTTCTTTAAAAATGAAGTAAGACAGCCTTGTCTTCTCAAAGAAGTCATAAGCTGGGAAACTTAAATTCAGAGAAAGCAGGTAGAAAAAACTAGTTATTCATACAGCAAAAAAGAATAAAACCCATTGGTTTAGTGACTATGCCATGGTCATCAAGCGGATGGGAGATGTGATAGGACTTCTGCCCTGAGCTGAGAGACGCTAACCTAGGATCCTAGCCTAGGTGCCTAACCACTACAGATTTGTATTTGCAGAATTATGAATAACTGCTTGTGACTTCATAATAACCCCTGGAGGAGAAAGGCTTGGTAAAGCAGATATATGAGGAATTTTGGTGGCGATTCTTAATTTTATTAGAACCCTACAAAATATTTATTCTTTCTCATATGCATGGTAAGGAATTTTAAGAGTTCTAAGGATGTTCAGATCTTCTTTTACATTTCTCTCAACTCCATTAATTTTCATGCAGATAATTAACTTTAAATGTCAAATGAACTCATTGAAGTAAATATGTGGTGAAGGGAAAAATGGGAAGAAGCCCAGTTTGTGGTTTGATTTTCTTTTAATTATTAGACCTAGAACGACTTCCAGAAAGTGGTTTATCTTACTTGTGCAGATACATGATATTTTTTTTTTAATAAGAATTTTTAAAAAAGGACTAATCCTTCTCTCATTTAAAGTAGATGTTTTCTGGTTGTCTGTTTCTGATTAACCTCCCAGCTAGGTGGAAAACTTTGGAGCATATAAAAACAGTAAAGTATAGTGGTAAGTTTCGCTTTTTTCACTTTCAAAGGCCGTAAAGCTCTGTTTAGGGACAATCATCACACACAAATGTTCAGTTTCCATGAAACGGAATTCATTCTTGGCAAGCGATTCGCTAGCGCAGAAATATTTTTACTCCTTTCTTTATACTGTTGGATAAAGTTGTTGTATTTCCACCTCTCGATTTGCATTCATTACAAAACTGAGTTCCAAATGCAAGTAAATTCTATACCTATCTAGAAATGTCTTTTGAGGAAAGTAAGAGATTGATTCTCCTTCCTTGTCTTGACTAAGTCAGTGCTCACTCCTCAGTGTGACAAATCCTAAGGTTAACCTCAACAGAAGTCAATCAATACATCTTTATTATTCTGTGTATGCACGTAAAACATCAAAGACTAACTGACAAGAGACAGCTAGCATTTCATTTCTAGGACAAGAACCTGTGAAACTTCACTGTATGGTTAATGGCTGAATCTTAAATAATTTTAAACTCTTATACTGCAGTGTCTGAAGAGCTCAAAAAGTGGAGTACATATATGAAGCGAAACAGAGAAAATGTGACTGCAGGAAAAACGAAACACCTGAAATATCTGGGTAAATTTATAGCACTGTAATAACCATCTTTCAGTATGAGGATCTTCACTATATTAGCTGCCATTTGTAAGCATGTGCTTCTAGGCAATATTTACCTTATTCAGGCTATAGAAATGAAGTCTCCATACATTGCATTTGAATTCCGTGGGGACCTTTTCCATTTCAGAGTGATAAAAATTGCAAGGAAATGCACATTTGTAATATAGAGAGCTGGAGTTACTACTCATCTATAGAATCAGAAAGGTAGCAATGACTATCTAATTCAAATGAAAATATTTACTAATGTTTACTGTGTGACTTAAGTTGGTAAGTCTAAAGATACTTAGCTATATCTTCAGTTTAATAACTGGTTATTTAAAAATACTTTACACTGAAAAACTCTTCAGAACTTGTGTTTCACTATTCTTACATGAAAATCAAAATTGGTTATTAGAAAGAACTTTTACAGCATTTTACTATTTTAGTGTTATTCTTTTCTCTAAGTCTTAGAAAAAAGCCTCCTCAGAAATGCAGCTGCAATTGTTTGAATGTGTTATCTGTGTCTCTTTTCTTCTCAGTGGTCTTTGTAAAGCTTCTGGTCTCTCTCCTGAAGGAGCTTACTGCAGTTGCTCAGCTCCTTAAGAGAATTCTTCAGCTTTCCAGACAGTTTACCCTTTTGCCTGGATGCCTCGCTTGTTATATTCCTTAACTAATTAGCTACTCCTGAGTAGCTTCTCTACCCTTGCTCCACAATTCCTTAATGGCTGTCACAGGGCCAGGTACACAAACCTCACTTCTCTGAACAAGTGATGTTGCACTATTGCTACTCTTCTTTTGCTGTTGTGGTACCTCTCACAGCTGCTAACCAGATCGAAGTGGCTGCCACGATAGTTTAGAGATCCGATAGCTGACATCTCAGATGAACAACACACAGCTTGACAGGTTTGAAGCAGCTTCTTCTGCAATACTGTGCCCATCCACAGAACATATTGTTAGGAAAGGTTAGAAATCTGTAACACTACCTAGCCATAGAAACTATCCATTATTCTGTGGAGCTTTCCAATAGCAAGAAGTTCACCATAGCACTGAGACTGCAGAAAATACACTTAGCAGTGAACGAACACAAGATACCAGTAATATGCAGTTGTCTAGATTTCCATTTTGGTTTTCTTTGGGCAGTTTCACTAGATGAGTAGCTTCTAACTAAGGTATATAAATAGCGAAGGTATATAAATAACTAAGGTGTATCTAAAAAAACAAGCTGTTTTTGAAGGAACTTACAGTTACACCATCTTTCTTTACTGTATGCAGTACTGCAGCCACGTTCTTGTATTCTAGTTGTCAAATACCTTAATTCTAGTGTTTCATCACATTTACATGAACAATACTACCAGAACAACAATGCTACACTTCCAGACTCAATCTCCCTTGATCAGGTCTCCTTGCTGTGCTCTGTTCTTGTAGCAGATAGACTATAGTGGAAATCTGTTGTTTATAGTCACCTAAAATCTTCAGCCTCTCTTTGAATGTGTATCAGAGACAATTTTCTTCAGCTGCATCCTACTAAGTTATACATACATAAATATGTATATATATATATACACACACACACACACATATGCCCCAATCCAATGTTTGCACAACTTTCAAATTAGGTGCCACGAAAATACATCGTACTTGTTTCCCAAACAGAGCTGGAGATAGGCATGTTAATGTAATCCAAAAAGTCTCAGACTTGTGACCAGCACCCATTTCAGAAAGGGAGGCTTACTAGCTACACAGCACTAAACATGACCCAAATTGCCCATGATCACCATCTCTGTCAGTGATGTATGTAGGGAGAGGTGGGTGGGAAGAGAAAAATTCACCAAAAATGAGGAAAGAAGGATTGTTTAAATAAATTTGCAGTCTGTATTTGGAAGCAGTAGTTGCCCATTGAGTAAGGAGGCATTTTACTAGTTTTCTGTCTGAGCCAAGTAAAAG
Organism: Opisthocomus hoazin; assembly: GCF_030867145.1. Classification (NCBI taxonomy): domain Eukaryota; kingdom Metazoa; phylum Chordata; class Aves; order Opisthocomiformes; family Opisthocomidae; genus Opisthocomus; species Opisthocomus hoazin. The sequence goes on along the minus strand of NC_134416.1, from coordinate 73,479,098 downwards.
CATAAGTTTAAGAGAAATTGTGGCAGGCTACCTTGGCCAATAGCCAAACTCCCGCCTAGCTGCTCTTTCACTTCTGCCCTAGTGGGATAGGACAGGGAGAAAATAAGAATGTGAGTGAGAAAGCTTGTGGGTCATGGTAAAGACAGGGATATTGTTTATCAGTTACTCTCATGGGCAAAACAGACTCAACTCAAGGAAGATTAATGTACTGACAATTAAAATAAATATCTTCTTGTAGTGATAAACAAAAATACAACCATTAAAACAGCACCTTTCTTGCCTCCTTTCTCAGACTCAGCTTCATACTTTCAGTTCAGAATCCTCTACCTTCCCCACCTATACCCCAAGATGGGCAAGGAGGATAGAGGGTGGGGGTTATAGTCAGTTTCTTTCTTCTGTTCTTTCTTTCTCATGCTCTTCCTTGGCTCCAGCGTGAGCTGGCCACTGGCCACAGTTCTTGTCAAGAATATCCACCTGCTTCAGTGCAGGTCCTCCACAGTCTGCAATGAACAATCCTGTGCCATGGAGCATCTCCTCCTCCTTTTCCTCCTCCTCTGGCCTTGCTTTTCCCTTTGCTGCTTCTCACTCTGTTTGTCATCCCACTCCCCTGCCTTTCCAGCACTTTTTATCCTTTCTTAAACACATTATCCCAGAGGTGCCACCAGTTTGGCTGAACAGCTCAGCTGTGTCCTGCAGTGAGTCTGCTGAAGTCGACTAGAATTGGTTAGAACTGTCTTTGTCCAGCACAGGACAGCCCCTGGCTGCTCCTCACAGAGGCCAGCCCTGCAGGCCCCCGTTGTCAGAGCCTGAACATCTGCGTTCGGTACAGAAAGATATTCATAAAAAGATACAGCACACAAGAAATACTAAAGAATGTGCGTCTGGTCTGATGTACAAAAGTAGGCTTGCAATGGTATGGGACACAAAGATTGGACTGTGTTTGTGTTAGTATCTCAAAAATAGTTAGAAATAAAGCAATTACAGTTTGTCAAGCACCAGAATCCACATACTTTAGTGTGAATCTCTTTACATTGTTCTGACATAGTGGCATTACAGAGAAGAGGGATCTGTTGCAGAAAGGACACTGGATAGGAGCTGACAAAGGACAGGGCACTGAGCTTGTTCTGTGGTAAACATCACAAACAAAACCAGATCCTTGCAGCTGAAAAAATATATCCTGTCCAAAAACTGTGGAAAAACCTGGAAACCTGGAAAAAAACTGTCCAAAGTATGGACAGTTTATGGGAATAGCACCATTGGCTGCAAGGAGATTTATCCAGAGTGCCTGTGGAAAACAAGGCAGCAGAAGATGAATACAGCATTAGTTTTTGAGCAAGTGGATCCCTAGAACCTGATCATTAGAAGAGAAGAAGCTCATACAAAATCTGCCAGCCTTAATGTCAGAGGAGTGGAAATTAGCAAACGAAAATTTTTAACAGGGCCTCCAAGAGTGACCTGGGCACCTATAAGTCTAGTAAAAGGAGTAACAAAGGTGACAAAGCTTCAGGAGATCTTGTGATACTGAAAGAAAGTAGTAAAATCATGGAATCATACAGTTATAGAATACCAGATTGGAAGGAACCTCAAGGATCATCTGGTCCAACCTTTCTTGGCAAAAGCATGGATTAGACAAGTTGGCCCAGCACTCTGTCCAGTTGAATCTTAAAAGTGTCCAATGTTGGGGAATCCACCACCTCCCTGGGGGGATTCTTCCAAAGGCTGATTGTTGTCACTGTGAAAAATTTTCCTCTTGTGTTCAGTCAGAATCTCCACAGGAATAACTTCCACTCATTACCCCTCATCTTTTCCATGTGACTCCTTGTAAAAAGGGAGTCTCCATCTTCTTTGTAGCCACCCTTTAAATAGTGGAACACGGTCATAAGGTCTCCCCTAAGTCTTCTTTTATCAAGGCTGAACTAACTGAGTTCTCTCAGCCTTTCCTCACATGGCAGGCTTCCCAGCCTTTGATCATCTTTGTGATCCTTCTCTGGAACCTCTCCAGCCTGTCCACATCTTTTTTGCATAGCAAGGACCAAAATTGAATTCAGTATTCCAGGGGTGGCCTGATAAGCGCTGAGTTGAGTGGGATAATGACTTCTTTATCTCTGCTGGTGATGCCCTTGTTGATGCAACCCAGCATCCTGTTGGCTTTCTTTGCTGCAGCAGCACACTCTTCACTCATATTGAGCTTTTGGTCCTCCAGGAGCCCCAGGTCCCTTTCCACAGATCTGCTCTCCTGCCGGGTAGATCCCAGCCTCTGCTGCACTCCTGGATTATGTTTTCTGAGGCACAAGACCTTGCATTGGTCTTTGTTGAATTTTGTGAGGTTCTTGTTAGCCCACTCTTCCAGCCTGTCCAGGTTTTCCTGCAGGATAGCTTTCCCTTCCGAAGTGTCCACTTCCCCACTCAGTTTGGTATCATCGGCAAATTTCATTAGGGTGCACTTGATCCCATCATCCAGATCACTTATGAAGATATTAAACAGCATTGGGCCCAGTATCAATCCCTGGGGGACCCCACTCATGACAGGTTGCCAGTTTGAAAAGGACCTATTTACCACCACTATCAGGGCCCATCAATTTGTAGGGGTCAAGGTCCTGTAATGTGCACATACCAACTGTTACTTCACTGACAGTGGGTCTGTGTTTGCATCAGCCTGGATTTTCATTCCCAAGGCCTGGAGTCCAACAGTGCTGGTTCTTCACAGAGGTGAAGAAAGTGTTGAGAACCTCTGCCCTGTTAGTGTTGTTGGTGACTATTTCACCTCTTCTGTTTGACAGCAGGCCAGTACTTTCCTTCTGTTTCTGCTTATTGTTTATGTACCTGAAGAACCCTTTCTTGTAGTTTTGGACATCTCTGGCCAATTTCAATTTGAGCTGAATTTTTACTTTTCTAACCACAGTTCTGAACACCACGGCAATGTCCTTGTAGTTCTTGAAGGGTATTCGTCTGCTTTTCCATTTCTGGTATGCCTAAAATAATAGAAGAAATACTGATAAATGATCAGTAAATTATATGAGGAAACATAAGCCTAACAGTACACAAAGAGTGAGGGACCTGAAATTATTACCACTGAAGAAAGAAGTCTCAGAGTTATTGTGGACAGTGCTTTAAAAACATCAGTTTAATATTCAGTTCATCTGACAAATAGACGCCTAAGATGTGAAGGATTATTAGAAACAGAAGAGAAAACACAGGAAACCATAGTGAAAAACTGGTGATCTCACTTTTTATAATATTGCATCCAGATCTATTTCTAGTTCTAGACACCATATCACAGAGCAAAAAGAAACTGTCAATGTTTTATGGCAGGATAGATGATTCTGTGAATGCTGAATGCCAAGTTTTTTTGAAGGTAGGACATATGGGAGAAATTTCAGGTGAGATATGCCAAGCCATCTACCAAAGAGCTTGTACAATACAAGCTGGGAATTTTAATGTGTTTTACTTCTTTTTTGTTTACAAATTTGCATCTAAAATTCTCACTGCAAGTCTTGCTTAATGCATGTCTTTTCTCTTTTTTTAGCATTGAGCCAATCTGTTACTGTGGAAACAAGATTAATTGGGATAATTTGACAAATTAGACACATTATGCCTTTAGAGATCCTAAATCATAATAAAATGGCCTATGGAATGACTCTTGAAGAACCAGAGCCTGAAGACTGGGCCTGAGGAAGGTCTTCTGCAACAACGAGAGACACTTAATGAAAAAAGGAGATTAAAATCTTCACTTACACACAGATCGGTAAGAGCAAGATGTGAATAACAATAAAATGCTCTTTTGCTTATACTACCAACCAGAACACATTCAGAACGGATAATAAATATTTTGCTATACGAAAGGTGTCAGCAGGTTTTCACCAATGACTTTGAAGGGACTATGATATGGAGTTTCATTCTTCTAATCCTCAGACGGACATGGTTCCCACTATCATAAAGGTGCAGATGGCAACTCATTGGAAAACTTGAATGCTGTACACAAGCAAAAGTACAAATCTTCACCCAACAGCAACAACAAGGGGAAATTCATGATAGGATGAGCAGAGACACCACCATAGACACATTCCTGTTCAACCAGGAAGATCATCAAGGCTTCAAAGGAAGCGCTCAACAGTGTAAAGAAGTGTGTGACTAACTAGTGCTAATTATTTACCCAAACCAGCACCTAATCATGCTGCTATGTGAAGCTGTCCACTGAAATGGGTAAAAAAGTGCTAAGAATTACCTAAGTGAAGATTAAGGGGCCTTATTTGTGAGATGCTCTGGCAATAAACATAAAACTAAGTTGCCCATGAATATTTTTAAAGAAGACATTAACAAAACTGTTGTGAAATTAAGGAACGAAAACAGACCATAAGTTCCTATGACAAGCATACAGCTAACACAGCAAAGCCATTTGTTAAAGGAAAAAAGAGACCTTGGCCTACATACAGATGCAAAAAAAAGCTTACAAGCATACAGAAAAAACATGTCTTACTTGACATCAGCCATATGCGGATTAAAGTCATTGTCATATGGGTCCTGCCAACTCATCTTGAAAGCACCAACCCTGGATCTGCACACTGAACACAAATTTGGGGAAGCTGAGATGCTTTTTCACATGTTCACTTGATAAGTGAACTGTGATGAGGAGCTAAATACGGAAATGCTTTGTGTACATTAGTCTAACCAACACAAAACAAAAATCATTAACTATGAATTATGATTGTCAGAACTGCTGAGGATAGGAAGTCAGAGAAAATTATTAAGGTTACTATTACAAGGTGTCTGAGACCCATACTCCTTGCTGCTTCTACTACACTAGCAAGAGGAATCTTTAAACACTAGTCTGTATTTAGTGCAAAGAGATGAAGAGAGTGATTCCTGTGTTTGGGATGAAGGTAGATGTCACAAAAATTGTTACCAAAAAAAGGCATGAACATGACTTAAAAGTTGGAAAACCTTACACAAAGGCCAAACACATGTACTTCACTTTAGACTCAAACGAGACCGTGAAAATGCTATAATTTTTGGCATGGTATGATAATGTGGGTTAAACCTGCCAAAAGAACACCTTTGCTGATGCACAGGAATATCTGACTCTCTGGAAAAAAGTAGGAAAACTAGGGAGCAAAGGAAATGTAGGTCTATGCCCGCACAGCGGGTCACCATCCTCCCTTCTGTAAGCGAATCCCAAGCGAAGGGCGTGCTGTAGTATTGGTGCAGGACAGTAGAGGGCACTGCTTATTTGTTCTGAAGTGAAGAGAAAAAAAGGCACTCCTGAACGCGCAGTGCTTCGTGGTGTGCCCTGCCCCTGGGGCCATGCTGGGCTGTTGCAATCTTTTTCCTCTGCAGTCCTTTAAATTACCAGAAGTTGATGCACACTTCCATTGGGCAGGACAAATTGGTGATAAAAAAGAAATCCCTTTGTCTGCCACATCAGTAAGTATTTTTTCTTCAGCTCCAAGGCATGCCCTACAATCCCTTATAGTACTTGGATCAGCGTTGGAAAGCAACAAACTTGTAATTTGCAATACAGCTTTTTGAGGAATGAGTGTTGCTGCTTTTACATTGTCTTGGAGCAGAAACCAGCATGTACTCTCTACTCACTCTTTGCAGGTGTTAAATATTGTTGCATTCATGATCATTTTTTTCTTCCCTTGTCTGAAGGACTCACCTTAACTGAATGCTTAAAGTTTTGTCAACACAGACCTGGTCTGAGAAACTCTTGTAAGCAAGCTGATTCTCCCATGCAGCGTTGGAAGCTACAATGGTCATATAACATGTCATATGACGTGATTGCAATAACATCATGCATTAGGGAGCACTTACTGCTTGAATGAGGCCCAATGTAACAGTTGCAACTTTATACAAAAATTTAGGATTCAGAGCAGAGGCTGAGGAAACTGGCAATACTGCTACCTTTGTAAAGCTATAAGGTTGGGAAACTCTTAAAATACAAATAAAAGTGTGTTGTTGATGAGGCTCTACACAAAACCTGAAAAGTATTATGATCCTACAAGAGAAATGCAAACCCCAGGAAAGGACAGATATGCTGGCAATACCATAGGTCCTAATCTAAATTACATAATGTCTGCAGGAGAGTGGGTTCTGTTTTGAACATGAATAGTTGCAGTCGTAGGTGCTATGTAGAAGTGCACTGTTAATGTTTTTTGCTACACTGGTGAAAAAAACCCAAAGCAATCTCCCAAAATCTGACATGTGTGCACCAAATCAGGCTATTAAAGTAATATGGGCTAATGTCTCCATATTTGCTATATCTACCCAGTAGAGCAGTATCAAATGCATGCCTACATTTAATTCTGTCTTAACATCATGGAAAAAAACCTCAAAAACCTCATAGAATAAGTAGTCCAACAAGTGTAAAAAATACTGTGTATATATGTGTTTTGCAACCAGTATGTTTGAAGACTCGTGTCCATGATTCTCTTTAGGCAGCCTGGAATGCGGAATTGCATTCTGGTTGCATCTATTGCATGGATGGTATTACTACACTTGGAAAGATTGCTGGAGGTCATGAGAAGTGTACATACGCATCAGTTCAACTAGGCTGAAACAAAATGTTGTCCAAATGTCTCTACAGAGAAATAGACATGCCTTTCTTGAAGGGGGAGGAGGAGCAGGGAACAGTGTCTCAAACAAAAGCAGAACCTGTCCCGATTGATTTCTCTGCAATTACATTCGTTTTGTGAATACCTGTGAAGATTCACAGACAATTTCGTTGTGTTTAATGTCCTGGCTGGAAACTATCTTCCAGTTACATTGATTTGGAGCTGCTGCAAGCATCACTTCATGGACTCACATGCCCGTCTTGGACTGCTATCAGATAGTTCCTAAGAAGGAAAAACAAATCTTTGAATACAGTCATCCAAGATCTTACATTGTTTGGTTCTGTGTTAACTATACCTGTGATGACGGGAGGCACAGATTGACTAGGAATTTTTTTTATCAATAATCATCATCATGCTAAGAGGATCATTATATTTGTTTTCCAGAGAAAGTACTTTTGAAAAAAAGTATTGAGAGAAGAACAAGCACAAGAAAGTGCTTTTTTGCATATTGGCTACAAAAAATTGAGAACCTGCTATGGAAGACACAGATTCAAAACAGCCATAGATAACATGGTGACAGTGTGAGAAAACAGGGACTCAGAAGGGTGTGGATCTGAACCATCACAGAACTGCTGAGATCCTTTCTGCTCTCATATGACAAGAGCCATGTTCCAAGAACAAAATTTATGGCACAAAAGAGCATTTTGAGTGCTTGTTCTTCATTAGGCACTTCACCAGAAGACTGATATGCAAGGGTAATTATTATATTAACAGAATTTTAAATTTGAAGCTGTTTGCCTAACATTTCTAAATTATCAGAAAACTGATGAAGCACTGATAGTGATATGCTTAAAAATACTAATCAATTTGGTATAAGGTTCACTCTTTCATATATCGTATGACAAAAGAGCTATAAACTAGTTATGTGGTATGATGTACTCATTTGCTGTGATGAAGAGAACAGAGCAAAAAATATCATGCAGGCTAATGAAATGTTAGGTCAAAATTCTGACTCACAGGTGGGCATTGATTGCCTCGATAGGATATTCAGATTTAAGGAACTCTAAACTCTTGTATTACTTCCTAGTGGCCATTTGACATGCATGATAAATGATTTCAGAAAAGGCCAGAAGAAGCTTTTATATCTATGTGCTGATCTACAGTTTTCAGAGAGAGAACACACACCATACTTTGTGCATACTAGCTTCAAGATAACGGAAAAGTGGAATAGGTTCATATGACTTAAAAAGAGTTTACAGATGGCTAATATGAAAGGAAAGCCTTTACTACAGACTTGCCTTCACTTCGCATCTTCTGAATTGTTATTCTGAGTGAAGGTCTAGTAGAGCCTTACTAGAGCTTTGCTGAAAACAGCAATTCAGAAGATGCCAAATGAATTTCTACATGGAAAGAGATGTGCTAAATATTGTTTGATTGTAGATGCCTAGGCCTAGAACATCTGTCCAGACAGTTAAAGTTCAATAGATGCCACAGAACTACAGAACTTGCGTAAATATGTGATGCCAAGTGTGAGAAATCTGAACGACATTTGTCTGCGCAACTATGAAAGCCAGAGTATTTTACAAAAATAAGAATTGAAGTTCCCAGTCTTTTACATTTGCGTTAAAAAAAAAAGGATGATATTCTATGTCTCTATCCCATCTACCAGATAACTATGGAATGTTTCTTGCAGATACTTGCAAGATGTTTCAGAATATCTATTGTAAAATATTCAAGATAGTCTTTGTTATCTCCATTCTAATGGGTTTCTGAAGATTGATGTCAGAATAAGAAAGGTACCAAAAAGGCTATGCAGTCATATTCAGCTCTCAAAATACAATACAACACTGCTGAAATGTAGGGTTTCACAGTAATATTTTCTTCAGTAAAGAATGCATGAAAACAAGAATGCTTGTACCGTGAGAAGAGCCATGCCAAAGATATGGAACCTCCACATGTATCAGGTGGCAGCCTGTGAAATAAAAAGCTAAATATCACGTATTTGGTGCCAGAATCTCCCAGGAATAGATGCTGTATATTTATAATGAGAAACAACGGTCACATGCAGTGGTGGTATCCTGAGAGATTGGTCCTGTGGTCATATCAAGTTGTCAATGCACACAGACACATTTGGCAGGAAAGCAGCCAGCACTCCATCCAAATTCCATGAGGAAAAAAATTACAAGAGGCTCTGAGAGCCTCAGGCAGAGAGCCAGAGCAGGTGGAAACAGCTGAGCCAAAGGATGCATCACAGTCAGAGCTAATGGACCCCTGACAACAGCAGCGCGGATGTCTGAAGGTGTCTTGGAGTAACTGAGTATTGTTGTGTGGGTAATAGTTTGCTCCTTTTTAGTCAAACAAAACACAACTTCAGATTCTTTTAACCAAACAGCTACCTCTAGTAACATAATAGTAAAATTATTTGGAGACCTTATGTTTGAGAGGTTCTGGTGGGATGCCTAGCAAGGGAGGAGTCAGACACTGATTAACTTTAGAATCTAGCCCTGATGGAAAATTCCTAGCCTCCAATTATTGTATGACACACCTTGCTCACAACAAAACTCTAATTTAGGACTTTCATCAGAATATTTTTCAGTGTACTAGGTCTATACCCTGAATAAAATGAGATCACTGCCTCCTTTTTTATCTTTGTGATATGCTCTTACATTTTGTACCTTGTTAAGTCCGTGGTTTTGTGTCTCAAAAAACCATCCATTTCCACTGCTAGCAATCTTCTACAGCAAAGTCTCCAGCTTCTCTAAAACTTCCTCTGTCCATTTGGGACCCTGCCTTTTTCTTTTTTTGTTGATCAGTCACCAAGAGGAAGAAATTATTGGCCTTTATTGTCTGTTGATAATGCTAAACTAAATATTCTAAATATTAAATGGACGATCGGTGATGAAAAATTCTTATTATCAAAGGCAATCTGATCAAAAATAGTTTTCTATACAGGCAAGATAGATGAAATACAGTTTTTAATGTCTTTCTGAAACAGAGTGAAAATGCAGTTATATTGATGTAAAAAATGTTCCATCTCTCTAGAGAATGGGTTTCATCAATGATGTTGGATTTGTACTTTAGGCAGTAGCCACTACATTTGGAACCAATGACTACACATCTTGACTTTTGCCATTAGTTATAATAAAAGAAATATGTATGGATTTTTTTTTTACAGTGAACATTTTACAGGACATGAGTTCAACATATGTGCAGCTCCAGGATGCACGAGCATAAACAGCACATTATCTCTGGTCTCACATGTCCTTACTTTAAACTTTCCAGTTGGGTCTTGAAAAGCCTTGTTAAAAAAGAACTTTTCTATACAAATGATTGGAATAAAAAAGAGGATTCTTTTTTCTTACCTTGCCATGGTTTAAAAATATTTTTTAAAATACAGGAAATTATGAGAGCAGAACAAAACACTGTAGATCCTCTGTTTTGATAAAAAGGAAGACACTTTGATGTTCATAAAAAAAGAATCGCAGTTGTGGAGAAGTAGGCCCCCTAGCTGAAAAAAACTTATGTCTGACTAGAACTTTTTAGAATTCAGTTATTTTATTTAAAAAACATTTCAAGCTGTCATTTGAAAGTTAGAAAAGATGATTTTTTCTTCAATCCCCATCTTGCCCTTCTTTGTTTCCTCCTGCTGCAAGAAAGCTTATTTTCAAAGTTTACTTCCTCTTTTTTAGAACTGTAGTTGGATGTAGTAAGGTTATATATTTGTAAGTCATGAATGTTTACATTACCAACATTTATTGCATGGCTAATTGTTCTGCTTAGATTCTGTAATGATTTTTTCCAAGGCTGAATCCTCCTCCTTACTTCTCTGCTGTGTAATGGTATTAACTGAAGGAACTTATGAGAATATTATCTGAATATTTATGGCAAGTCAAACATCTGCTAAGAGTGGAGCAGCCAAGAAACCTGTGTAAAGAAGAGCCAGTATCCTTTATTTTTCTTGATGGACCCTTTTTGTGATTCTGTGGTGCTTTCACTACCTCTGAATATCTGAAAAATTTAGGATTTTGTCAGATGTCAAGTCTGCTCACTTCATAGCAATGAAAACAGACAACTGCTTGAAAATATGTGCCACGAATTGCAAATGGTCCCTTCAAAACGTAATAATTTCTCCATAAATGTGATAGTTTAAATAACTTCCATAAAACACTTCTGTGCAACTGTTTATATCATTAAGCAGACATATATATGTGTGTAATTGAAACTGAGCTGTCTAAATAGGCAGTGATTAAAAAGGCAGAAACAGACTATTCTCAGGCATGCACAGCAAAACAGGTAACAGTCGCAAGTTGAAATAAGGGAAGTACTGACTACATATGAGAAAAATAAAATACACAGTGATGGTAGTTAAGCAGTGGAAATGGAGATTTTCTAAACCTGACTTGAAAAGGCCATGAGCAACATGACTGAACTCTGAAGCTAACCTTCCTAGATGATCTCCTGAGGTCTCCTCCCACTTTTTCTATGACATATATACATATGCATGCATACATAAATGTGCATATATATATGTATTTTATAAAATATCTATTACAATATGTTTTCTGCTGAAAATCTCAATAAGGAAAAGAAAGAGTAGCATCACCTCCCTGAAGTTTTTTAAAATGCTAACCTGAAGAACACTCTAAAGAAAAGAGATAGCCAGCCAAGAGGTCAAAGACATGAAGAAGCTATTGAGACATTTCAGATGCATATTTACATCAAGGAAGAAAAACATTCTTTTTATTGTTTTGTCTCAGAAAATGCTATTTATTAAGGAATCACATGAAAATTTAAAAAAAAAAAAATCATTTTTTGTACTATAGAAAATGGAAAACAGATCTGATCAAGGTAGGGCCTGGAAAGACAATCTCTCCTACCTCATAGCCAAAACTGAAATTAAGTATCTATCTTCTCCTTTTCAATCACAGGCACTAAAGCATATTTAGCTGAATGATTCTAGAGTGGAAGTGCATGTTGTCAATTCAGAACATTTTTAATCTGCATCCTAATACTAAAAAATTTCTCTCTCAAAAAAAAAAAATCTTAGAATTGTTTTTGGATTTTAACAAGTTGAAGTGTTGAACTTATGTCTCAAAACCATGCTTTACAGTTCAGAAGATCAAAGTTCTGAAATTCATGCTGTGAACCCTTTTCTTCACTTATTTTTGATTTGAAATTTTTGCATGTTTGATGAGAAGTTCTCTTGCTGAATCTCACATTTCTGCTACTAGCAGTGCAGCATTACTGCAAGAATGTTTTAAAGAAAGCTTTTTGACTGCATGAAAGAATGATTGTTCTGAAGTTGCCTTATCGAAACTTGCTACTCACACAACCTTACTCCTAGAAGGAATAAACATAACGTAATTCAAAAATATAAAAAAGATCAATTTACAGTCACTGAAGACTGCCTCTTAAACAAAAGTTCTTGTATATTCTTACATGCTGATAGTATATAATTCTGCACCTCTTAGAAGAGTAATGCCTCATTACCTGAGTCAGTCCCTAGGTGAAGACCACCTAAATGATGCTAGATTCAGGCAACACAAAGGTGGAAAGAGGGAAATATTCAGTAGTATAAATCACAACTAAGGCCATCTGTCCTGCAATTGTCAAGGCAGTAGACTGCCTCAGGCTCCTCCTGGGCTCTTCATCACTACCAGCTACCTGAATAGTAACAGCTGCTGCACTTTCTTTCATCTGTGGATAGCGAGGAGGCAGTATTCCAGCTTTTCAGATGCTAGTGTGCCCACAGTGAACCATATATTTTTTATCTTTTGAGTCAGGGTATTACAGTAACACATTTCACATGGGATTACATTCCTATATATAGAAAAATTTCCAATGTTTTAACATTTAAATACAGTAGATGCGCTTCAACAAGCCACTTTCTTTCTTTGATTAAATGCTGACTGTTTCTCAGTTATCAAATCAAATTTCAGATCTTAGTTCTTGGTCTTCAAAGCTCTCAAGACAGTGGATAAATTTAGCAATATAACCCTTATAATCTTAACAGGGCTGGAAGGTTACACGAAGAGATCATCTAATCCATCCTTCCTGCCAGAAGGCATAATCAACAAGGCCAGTATCACCTCAGGTATATACGGGTTCAACTTATTTCTAAATATCTCCAAAGGAGGGGTTTCCCGGACCCTTCACACAATCTGTTCTGATGCTTCGCTAACTTTGACCGGTGTAAAAATATTTCGGATTAGTAATCTAAATCTTCCCTGTTGCAACTGAAACTCATTATTTCCTGTTCTATCCAACTTCAACGCGGAAAACAGATTTTTCCTTTCCTCCCTGCAGCAGGCTTTGACATAGCTGAAGACTTTCATGTTTTTCTATCTTAAATCTCTTCTTTAGGTTAAACAACCCTGACTCATCAAGTCTTTCCATATAAGCCTTCTCATCAATCTCAGCGCAGTCAGCTGTTTCAGAATCTTTTCCATTGGTTCAAAACTGAACACAGTGGTGCAGCTAAAGCTTTAATTTAACTTCTGAATAGAGCAATTAAAAAGGCTGAAATAATAAAAAATACAGACAAAGAAAATTATCTTGGCAGCTTAATTCTGATTGAATATTAGTAAGGTAATACTTTCAAAAGACAGATGAAAAGATGTTAGGAAAGTTGAGATACAAGGTAATAAGAACATGAACAAACATGGAAAGACACATTAGACAAAACATACTGAAAGACGCTACAAAACAAATGCCATCTGGATCTGAAATGTTTAATGAGAGGGCATACTTATAGATTACACAAATAGCTATGATTCCAGGAAAGGCCATATCCACAGTGATCCTCATACACAGCAAAAAAGGAATAGTGGAGGACCTGAAGTAACAATTAGGAGTCTGCTTTAGCCATGCTGAGTTTCAGGCGATGTGTAGCGATCCACAGAAAATATTAGAGAGTGAATTGTGGCAGAAACCGAGAACTGGGCCAAGAGACCTGAGACCCAATTTTGAAGGGTAAAAATGTGGCCATCCGTTCCATTCACCAGATATTTTTGCACATCCTGTCAATGAAGCTAGAAGAAAGAGGAATTTAGCTATATTCCTAAAAATAACATGGCCTAATTCCTGTGGAGACCTATAAAAAATATGTAGCTGTTTTTGTCCAGAGCATTCTGTGGACTCAACCTTCCCTCTCTCCTTTAAAAGTCATCCTATGAAGTTAATGTTTGCTGAGAGCTTCTTCAGGTTTCCATTTTATTGGGGACCAAAGGAGATAGTAATCATTTAAAATATGGTAGCCTATCTTTCTGAAAGATCTGACACATCAGATATTATTATTATCATTATTACTATTATTTATTCAAAGTAAGACTAACCAATGACCAACAAAAAATCCCTCCCTTTCGTAAGCTCTCTTTTTTATACAGCTAGCAGTCCCAAACAGCTTTAAGATGGTCTTTATTTTCACAACCAGTGGAAGAGAAGAAAGCTGAATCTGTTAGCTGTATGTTAAATATACTGGCCATTGGCTTTTATTCTTCTACATGCATTTAGATCATCTAATACAGCAGATTTTCTATAAGCAAGTAAATAAATCCAAATATGCACTTTTAATTCTGAAGATTGTAGAGAAGTCTTCCAAATGTGAATGGAGCCGTAGCTGAAGCAGCAGCACCCATTCAAATCTTTATCTATTTCTAACAGTGACTCATGGGTGTGAACTCTTATCCCCTGTTAATAATGACACTTTATTGCCACCAGTAATGGATTCACCTGAAAGAAAAGGCAATGGAGAAAAAGTGGAAGGATAAGAGAAAACGTGGAGAAAAAGGAATTAGGAAATGTTTCGGGAAAGAAAGGGAAGGGAGGAAACAGAACAAGAGGAAAGTAACACAGTAAAATAGGAAGCAAGTGGTTGAAACAGCAGTGTAGCAGTGTCTTTAAGGATTCTTTAAACTGAATTGTGCTGAGTGTACCAAACACCTGTTTGCATGGACTCAAAAAATTAGGGACCTAAGACCAAAGGAAATCCATTTGTATTACAATAAATTAAAAAGTAGTCACTAATAGTTTGAAGAAATCTTTTTTAAAAATGCAGTAATTCACATTGTGCTGTCAGAGCATTTCAGATATGTAATATTAACAAAAAATACCTCTTTACTAGAATGAGCAATCGTATGGGAGACAAATATCGTTCATTCATCAGCTCTTAGAGTTTTGGCAGTGTTATTGAAAGTGCTTGGGAATGATAATCTCTGTCTTTTAACAGCTTCCCCACTCCCATATCATCTCAGAGATTTCCGTCTTAGAAAGTAAGACGAGGCCAAGCAAAGAGTGTATTTCTGCCTAGAGAGTTGTGAATCTTCTAGGATGTCCTCCATTTAGGAATCTTTTGACCTGGAGGTGGATACGCTTAGGGGTAACAGATCTTGAGGAATTTTTCTTCCATTAGTTTGCACAAACCACCTTCCCCTACCGCCCTTCCTCTGCCTTGTTCCCTTTTCAAATTTGTAGTAGTATAACAGATTTCCACTGGTCAAACGAAAAACATATGGAAAAAAAAAAGCTTATTTTGTTTGATTTGTACCTGTAATTGGTAATCTCATTTGATGCTTCCTCACTTGTCTGAACAGCAACTTCCTTGCACATTGTTCTTCTTTCACTCGTTATTTTTAGGCCATGATCCTGTACTTCAGCCGTTACCTCTCTGTGGATTCCTTATTTGTAATTTCTTAATTTGGATTAAAGAATCCAAATCTTTTTAGTTGCTCCTCACAGTTTTCTGTATAACTCCACTATTCGCCCCTGTAGCTTTACAATCTCACTGTATACTGCTAAGATGAGTGGGCTAGAAATAGAATTTTTTTTCAAGTTCTAGAGTAGTCTATGTAACTCAGTCAGAATGTTTTCTGTTTTGTCTTCCATTCCTTTCATTACAACTCTTAAAATGTGTTTGCTTTTCTAAGAACCTCAGTGTATTGGCCTGAGTTTTACTGAAAACTACTTGCAGGAAATCCAGGATTTTTTGAATGGTAACAAGCAACATAGAGCCCATTGGTGTATATGAATAGTTTGGATTATTTTCCTGTATACTTTACCAATATTGATATTGTCTGCCATTTTATCTCCCAGTCACTCAGTATCACGACTTTATCCTTCAGTGTTGTCACCTAATTGTTCTCTCTTAGATCATTTGTACATGTTATAAAATGGAGCTCCCAGGACCCTAGTGGTAACCTTTTCCAGTGTTAGTATCAACCACTTTTTCACTCATTGCTTTCTATCTTTTAACTATTAGTCCATGATAATTCAGTTTCATTACAAATCTTTAATGAAGAGTATTTTCAAAAACTTCCTGAAAGCCAGTGTCAGATCACTATTTTCAGCTTGGTCATTGATTCTTTGAATAAACTCCAGAAATGTATTTACAAGAGGCATATTATGTCTTCCACTTTATGTTCACATCTGTCCATATACTTCCTAAGTCTATTTTTTATTATAGTTTCTACTATTTTGTACAGAAATCTAGTTTTCTAGTCTGAAGTTCCACGGTTCAGTCTGAGAACCTTTCTATGAACTGAAACTTTATTTGCCACTACCCATGCTACAGAGGACATTTTATGTTTTAATTGAATTACTTACCACAGTGCATCTTTTTCATATTTCAGTCACTTTGAATCTCCTAGCTCAGTACCATTTGGTCCTTGCAACTTGCTACAACTCATGTTATTGATTTGTTCTTCATAAAAAAGGAAGAATGACTGCATTACATTAGACCAAAAATCTATTTACCTCAGTATCATTCTGGGCAAACACCAGATGTCTAGGGAAGATTGTGAAAAGGAAAGGTGTTATGATAGTTCCTCTAAATTCTCCACTGGCCTTCAAACCTATGTGGTTCAGAGACTGATGGAGCTCAAATAGTCTGTTAATTTTGAAACTCTTAATGAATTTTTCTTCTGCAAACCTTATACTAGAAGAGAAGGCTGGACTGACTTTTCACATCTGCAAGATCCCATGGCAGAGAGTATCATACAGCAACTGTATAATGTCCATAAAGAACCAGATCCTTTTGTTTTGTTTCATGTTTTATTTCTTGCAAGGAAACTTATTCCCTTTTCAGCATCTTCATTAAGTTTACAGACACTCATTAAGTTCATAGACTTCCATCTTGTCCATCCTTGCTTATCACTTTTCCAAGCTGAAGCATCATAGCTTTTTAGTAGTTTGCTGCATGGAATTCTTTCACATATTTATATAACCTTACTGCCTATCTGTCTCTGAACTTTGTGCTGGGTTTTTTTTGTGGTCTGCAAGCAATCTCCAAGATACCTGAAAGTATTATACCTTTTGAAATGCATCTTCTACTTTCTTCTTAATATACTGTCACATTAGATAATGTCCCTATTTGAAATTAAGTCCCATCTCCCCTCACCTCTGCCCCCGCTAGTGGATGAATGTGTGATTACAGTCTATCAGCTACTGCAGAGTAGTGTTTTGGTACTAAAATTTTGAATGGTATCACAGTCAATGCTGGGAGCAGGGCAAGAACTATCTGTCTTTTCTTGGATTTGCTAACTGGCTGCTCCAAGGAGGCACTTTCAGTATCTCTGGATGAGATACTGAAGCATCATTTCTGTCATGTCCTAACCTGATATTTAGCCAGGCTGTCTATGACTGAAGTTTGCTATCGTTCTTGAGTTTTCCTTTGCTGCAGCGTTTCTGGTTTGCCTTTCTGTGTCCCCAGTCACTGCAGCTGTCATAATTTGGAGAGGAATGAGGAAATCATTAGCATAACCCTAGCATTACCCACTTCCTATTTATTCAGTCTTAGGGACTGAACACTACTGATTGATAGTGTTAGCTTATGACCTTTCTTATTTGACCCTGTTTATACTACAGTGCCCCCAGCATGGTCAAATGCTTGAGTAATTTATACTTTGTAATTATGGTCTTATTACTTATTTTCCTTACATCGTGTTTGCAATATGCATCTTAAGGCAGTATCTTCATTTAAAAACAGGCATTCTGGTAGAATGGTCTTGCTTTTGGGAATCATCTGTGTGTTTGGCTCCAGTGAAGTGACTTTTTGGGGCTCTGTTGAACTAGATCAAAAATTAGATTCACTGCAGCCAGCGCAATTGTCATATGAGGTGGGTATTATGCTTCTGGGAATACCGTTTTCATCTGTCCTTCCCTACCTTGTTAGGTGCATTTTCTTGATCTCTTTGATTTGCTAATTATGAGGGTAGCAAATAGCACTGATCAGGAACTGACTCCCTGAGAAACAGATTGTGCTGGCAACAGTTATGTGTTCAGTCAGTGCCTTTCCTATTTTACTTACTGGAATTTCTGGGAAAGCACACCTCAGAGAAGAAAGCAAGCTTTTCTGCCTATCTCTGGAAGATACTGGGTTCCTCTAATTTCTCTCTACAGCCAACCTCTATTCTCTCTTCCTCCAGCAGAGCTCAAGAATTTGTTGACCATTCATTTTGTCAAGCTAAGACAGCAGGGAAGGAGAAAGTTCAGTTATCAGCACGTCCGAACAAAGTTTGGGTTAGTCCATAGTAGTCCACAAGAACTCTCAGGGAAAATTATGGAAACCCCATGCCTTCAAACATAGATAAAAAAAGACTATTTTAATTTTGAGTTAGTAAAGTTTTTACTCAGCAACTATATGAAAACAAGACATTCACATAGCATCACGTCCCTTTTGAATGATCAAAAAGTGAACGGAAAAAAATTATTCAGGATAGATAAACTAACAGGGCAAGAAGTACGTGAAACGTTGTGAAAAAGCTATCTGAAGTAATTTAGAAAAGAAAGAATGAATAGATATACTGACTAGTGAATTGTTTAATGAAGATAGATTGTTTGGTGTTCCTAATTTAATCTCGTTATGTGAGAACAAGACACTCAATTACTCTGAGTGTTAGCAAATTTAAAAATGATAAAAGGAAATAATTCTTTATGCCATGAATAGTAAATCTTTGGCACTCAAATGCTATAACATTCATTCACCTGAGCAGTTTAGACTAATTTGAACTGGGCCTTACTGAATCAGAGTAAGCTTAGATTTGGTTGCTGCTTTGAAATAAGGGAGCATAGTGAAATAGCATCACTGTATCTAGCACGTCTTTCAGGACTTTAAAGTGCATTTGCAATTTGATTTCAAGAGCGTGTTCTGTCTAGCAAAACATTCTTTAATGGACTGAAGCTTTGGACTTTCACAAAAAGTTCTGACAGCTTTTGGTGTTACATGGTCTCTCAAAGAGCAGCTAAGGTATACTGGTTATGTCCTCACCTACAGTGGTAGGTAAGTTCTCTTGTGCTAGCCAGAGATCTGGAGCCAGCACACCGCTCTTCTTGTGAGGACTGTAGTAAAATCCCTTGGGCAATTGAGCTGACTACTATAACTAAGTCTTAGATAAACTTTATCACTTTTTTAAGGCACACAGAAGTAATCTTTCTTGTCTTATTAGCGTTATGCTTGATGACATCGTTTCTCATGTTGAGGAATTATAACAATTCTTGTTCACTGAACAACTAGTTTATCTGCATGGTGTAAGTATCTATGAGAAGTGTGCTTGGTAGAACAAGGTGCAAGAGGATTAAAGTTAAGAATATGGGGTGAATGTTTACAGCTGCCAAGGGCAAACTTCAGACAATAAGGCTTTCAGATAAGTTTATTCTGTTGAAGTGATGATCAGGTATTGTCAGGATTAGCTTCAACAGTCTGTTTAGGTCATTGACATATTACCACAGATATTGCAGTGTTAAGATCCAGCTGTTAATGAGAAATGCCCTACCTAGGGCAGGCCGGCCATCCATCTAGTGCAGTGTTATGTCAGGGGCAGGTCAGAGGATGCTATTTAAGCAGAATGCATCAACCTGTCCAACTTGCAAGCCATTACTCACTTACTCCCTCAACTTCTACAGCTACTGTATTAGGAACATTGCAAGTTAGATCTTCAGACTTTTTTATTATCCATCTGTGAGCATGTTGTTTGTGAATTTGTCTGGTCCTTTTTTCTTCAGATCTATCTGCTATTACAGCTTCCTGGGGCAGCAAGTTTCAGATATTCAGGAGCCACTGGTAGAACTAGCATTTTATTTTAAACCCATCTTGTGCTAACTTGGTGCCGCCTTACTCACTGCTGCAGCATTCGTGTATTGCTGAATTTAGTGAACAACAGCTTTTCACTTCCATATGTCTGCCCCTTTGAATTTGTAAGCCCTGGTCATATCCTTTCCTTAGCCTTCTCTCCAGAAAGAGTGCTAACCTGTCCTTATGAAGTAGCTATTCCATCTCTTTGATCATTTTATTTTTTCTTCTCCAGATGCATGTTCTCTGTATCCACTACAACCTTCTGAGCTGCAGAGACAAAGGAGGCACAGGCTACTAGGATGTGGCCGTTGCCACAGAAATGGACTTAACAATCCCATGACTTCTGCAGTTGTAACTGCCAGTTCGGAGCACATCCTAATTCACCACTCACGAGAAGTTAGCAGCCTAGGAACACAAGCCCATCAATTATCCTCTTACTCTAAAAGGCCTTACACAATGATTGTCATATTCTGACAGTCATACTTCCACTTTAGAGACCCCTGTGACTTTTTTTTAGTTTCCACTACTGACAGTTTGGTTCTGTAACAACGAAGGTGCAACCAGGTCTTTCTAATATTGGTTCATTATTTGCCATACACAGAGATTATGGGTCCCTGCCTGTCCCTCACACCATGCAGGACTTCAGAGAATGCAGAGAATTTCTTTAGTCCCTACCTAGCAGCCTGAATCTAGCTTTCAGAGTTTCCCTCCTACATTTCCACCCTGTGACTGGACCAACAAGAAGCTTCTTCCCTGCATCCTTAAGCATCTGAAGTATTTTAATACACTTGATTTAAGCTATAATAAAATATCCTCAAATTTGGAAGATTCCCTCAGTTTTGGGAAAGCTGGTGACAAAGACAGGCACTGTTACTGTCATGCAGTTGTACGTGAATGTGGTGGGAAGCGTTCTCTGATGGGTGGTAGAGGATTTTGATGTGCAGGAATCATAGAATCATAGAATTATTTGGATTGGAAGGGACTTTACAGATCATCTAGTTTCACTCCCTGGCATGGGCATGGACATCTTCCACTAGACTGGGTTGCTCAAAGCCCCATCCAACCTGGCCTTGAACACTTCCAGGGAGGGGGCACCCACAACTTCTCTGGGCAACCTGTTCCAGTGTCTCACCACCCTCACGGTGAAGAATTTCTTCCTTATATCTAATCTAAATCTACCCTTTTTCAGTTTAAATCCATTACCCCTTGTCCTATCGCTACATGCCCTAGTAAAAAGTCCCTCTCCAGCTTTCTTGTAGGCCCCCTTCAGGTACTGAAAGGCTGCTATAAGGTCTTCCCACAGCCTTCTCTTGTCCAGGCTGAACAGCCTCAACTCCCTCAGCCTTTCCTCATAGGAGAGGTGTTCCAATTCTCGGATCATTTTTGTGGCCCTCCTCAGGAACCCACTCCAACAGGTCCATGTCTTTTCTGTGCTGAGGGGTCCAGAGCTGGACACAGGACTCCAGGTGGGGTCTCACCAGAGAGGAGTAGAGGGGCAGAATCACCTCCCTCGACCTGCTGGCCATGCTTCTTTTGCTGCAGCCCAGGATAGGGTTGGCCTTCTGGGCTGCAAGCGCACATTGCCAGGTCATGCTGAGCTTCTCATCAAACAACACCCCCAAGTTCTTCTCCTCAGAGCTACTCGCAATCCATTCTACGCACAGCTTGTATTTGTGCTTGCGATTGCCCTGACCCAGATGCAGGACCCTGAACTTGACCCTGTTGAACCTCCTGAGGTTCACGCATGGCCCACTTCTTGAGCTAGTCAAGGTCCTTCTGGATGGCATCCAATCCTCAGGTGTGTCAACTGCACCACTCCTTTTGGTGTCATCAGCAAACTCGTTCAGGTGGCACTCAATCCCACTGTCCATGTTGCCAATAAAGATGTTAAACAGTGCCAATCCCAATACCAGCCCCTGAGGAATGCCACTTGTCACTAATCCCCACTTGGATATTGAGCCATTGACCACAACTCTGAGTGTGACCATCAAGCCAGTTCCTTATTCACTGAGTGGTCCACCTGTCAAATCCATGTCTCTCCAGTTCAAAGACAAGGATGTTATGTGGGACAGTGTCAAATGCTTTGCACAAGTCCAGGTAGATCACGTCAGTTGCTCTTCCCTTATCCACCAACGCTATGACTCTGAATATGTTGGCTCCGCATGCCTGCAGAATGTGGTAGGAGGAAGGGGAACTATAAACATAAATACTTAATAAACATTTCATATGCACTACGTTCTTCCTTGCTCTCTGAGGAAATAATGCTCAAATGGCCTGCAGTCTTAATGAGAGAAGTGGTGGGAACAGATCTTCAGCTCCTTTGTGGAGAGAGACTCAAAGGCCCTGCAGTATTTCCACACTGTAGCACAGGATGTTTTAATGTTCATCTTCTTTGTGGTTCTGCTTCGGGCATTTATCCAGCTCTCTGATTCCATGATCACTTTTTCATGGCAATTCTCTAAGGAATTTCTTTAACACCTCTCTCTCACTTGCAGAGTCACAGATCTCTCTGTTAGCATCACTGGACACTTTTTTGCTCTGCTTGCCCTTTCTGCTACCTACCCCTTTGCACTGCTAGGGCAAGCACTCAGGTTGTTACTACAAATTAATATTTTTTTTTGTCCCGAGCCGCACACTTTTGCCTGCATTGACATAATTAACATACACAAAACATAATTAGCACGTTGGAATGACCTCTTGGGCAGATATCTTCTCAGCTTTGAACAAGCAGGAAATATTCATGACCATTTTTGCAAATCCTGCCATGCATCAGATGCTGACACTCCTGCGTGCACCCTGAGGTGCCCAGAACGGTCAGTGCCCTGTGCTCAGGGTATTAATTGGCCAGCCAATAGCAGAACAGCCAATCAAACAGCTTAAGTAACAAAACCAGCATTGTGTACTTACTCTGATTATTTTACTTTTGCCTAATGAAGCTGCTTTAAGGTTTGTGTTCTGGCAAGAATCCAAAATGCTTTTATCTGCCTGCATGCAGTAGGCTGTCAAACTGAGAGAAAAAGCCTTCTTTGTGTGCAAAGTCTGTCTTTTTTTTAGAGGAGGAGCTATGGAGAAAAGGGTGGATATCTTTCTGCGTGCCTTGACTTTCATATGTTCAAGGAGGCCTGTAACGGTGTCTTTTTCATAAATGTTCTGAATTTTTTTCAAATTTGATCCAAATTAATGGAACATGCATTGAGAGTGCATCGAGCATACAGTTTCATCACCATGCAGCTCCTCCATTTTGGTTATTTTCTGTGTCATTAGTGATATTGCTGGGCCCATTGTTTATTTGCTTATGTACCCTAGAACTGTATATGCTTAATGTCTTCGCTTGCCCCCATCCTTCTCAAAAAGAACAGAGGGATTTTAATGCAACTCTTACAGAACAAATTTCTGAAGGAAGAAAGAAAAAAAAAATCAAGAAACGAAGCTGAGGTGGACTTCAAATTGTACATTGCCTTAATTCCCATTACAATATCCAGCACAGAGATATAATTCTGTAAGGAAAATGATGAGAAGAAATGGGAAGGTGTAAGCAGCATAAGCAGTAGAACAGGTCTATGCTTTCAGGACAAAAATTTTAACAAGCTTGTGTACTTATTTCTCAACTTTTAATCCCAGTTAAACCCTTCTCTTGAATCTGAGCAGTATTTTTCTTCAATTTTAGTGTGATTTAAAACATTTTAAACAAAACTCTCCCCCAAAACTTTGCACGGGTTTCTTATATTACATATGAGAAGATTTTATGTTGTGGATTTTTTTTCAGTTATAACTGAAAATATGTGTTTACACTCCTGTTTGCACATGATCCTATTTTTCTTTTCAGAAGTTCCTGGTATAGCCAAGTAATAGCCACTGTAGTAATGACAGGCCATGCAAAGAAAAATGTTCTGAAATTAGTCCATTCTGACTTCAACCAGGTTTGCCATTTTCACTTCTGTGTATCAGAGTATTTCAGTAGACTGCAGATTGGAATTGCAAAAATACTTTTTTTTTCACCTTTTTATTTATGTTTACACAAAAAAAATTATAAAACAGGGCTGCCAGGCTTCATAGTTTCTATAGAAATACAACCTGTTAGGGTAAAAAGTAAAGCTGGTGGTAGATATTTATGAAGTGAAAGTTCTACCATAAAGTCATCCTGATAGTGTAGCAGCTGGTGTTTGACTCTTTCACCATTTCTTCTAATTAATAAACAGGTAAATTCTCCCAGGTCTTAAGCACATCTCTGAGTTGCATCAGACTACTCAAGATTTCAGCAGTTGTCTTTTCTTCTTGTTTGGAAGGTAACTTCCCCACCAAACTGAGACTCACTGAATATATTTAGGACTGTTTCCTCAACAGATGTCAGGGTGCTGCCCTTGTGCCTCTGCTCATCTGCAGCAGAGACGGGGCCTCCTGAGGCCACACTGGGGCTGAGCATTCCCTGAGTCCCAGCTGCCACATCCCAGGAGGGGATGCGGTAAGGGCACTGCCACCAATGTTCTTAGAAGAAATGCACTAAGCTGGAGAAAATGCAGGACGTTAAAAGAGCAGAGAACATATGGGTGGAAGGTGATAGTGACTTGTTCTCTGCTCTTTCTTATTCAGAATGGTCTGTGTTTTTTACAGTCGCGACACCTGAATTGACAGATTTTTGTGAGTGATTTGGGAAAAGCCCAGGGACAGAGTACATGAAGTATGAGGCATGCTCCAAGGAAGCTGGCATAGGGAGCAGCTTGGTGCTATGTAGTTTCTGTCAGCCACCTCATAAAAGCAACTACTTTCTTTTTCCAGCTGCAGAGGAGAGTGAGATGCATCTGGGAACTTGAAGCAGGAGAAAAATAGCTCAATGATTATAACTGTTCTTATGATGAAATTACCATTTACCTGTATTAATCCAACTAGGCTACGAGGAAGGAAGTGAGGTGCTAGCAGTTGCACTGGAAATCTAGTTCTATCCAATCAACGCTTTCCCTTTGGAGAGTCCTAATCAGTCCCAAATCATCCCCATATAAGATCCTTTAACATATGCAACCTCATTAACTTATAAACTCATATTTTCTCCCTATCTAGTCCTTTTAATTTATTTTCCCTTGTGCTGCCATGTATTTCTATTCTAAGTTCTTAAGTAGGAACTTTTTATGTGTCTGTCTTGATAGTGATTATAGCATCATAGAATCATTAAGGTTGGAAAAGACCTCAGATCATAAAGTCCAACCGTCAACCCAACACCACCATGCATACTAAACCATATACTGAAGTGGCACATCTACACGTTTTTTGAACACCTCCAGGGATGGTGACTCCACCACTTCCCTGGGCAGCCTGTTCCAACACCTGACCACTCTTTCAGTAAAGAAATTTTTCCTAATAACCAATCTAAACCTCCCCTGATGCAACTTGAGGCTATGGCCTCTCATCCTATGGCTAGTTACCTGGGAGAAGAGACCAACTTCTTCCTCACTGCAACCTCCTTTCAGGTAGTTGTAGAGAGCAAGATTGTCCCCCCTCAGCCTCCTCTTCTCCAGACTAAACAGCTCTGGTTACCTCAGCCGCTCCTCATAAGATTTGTTCTCCAGACCCTTCACCACCTTCGTTGTCCTTCTTTGGACACACTCCAGCACCTCAATGTCCTTCTTGTAGTGAGGGGCCCAAAACTGAACAAAGTACTCGAGGTGTGGCCTCACCAGTGCTGAGTACAGGGGCATGATCACCTCCCTACTCCTGCTGGCCATTCTATTCCTGATACAAGCCAGGATGCTGTTGACCTTCTTGACCACCTAGACACACTGCTGTCTCCTGTTCAGCTGGCTGTCGACCAGCACCCCCAGGTCCTTTTCCTCCATGCAACTTTCCAGCCACTCCTCCCCAGACCTGTAGGGTTGCCTGGGGTTGTTGTGACCAAAGTACAGGACCTGGCGCTTGGCCTTGTTGAACCTCATACAATTGGCCTTGGCCTATCAATCCAGTCTGTCCAGATCCCTCTGTAAAGTCTTCCTACCCTCGAGCAGATTGACACTGCCACCCAACTTGGTGTCATCTACAAACTTGCTGAGGGAGCACTCAGTCCCCTCATCCAGATCATTGATAAAGATGATAAACAAGACTGGACCCAAAACTGAGCCGTGGGGAACACCACTCATGACCAGCCACCAGCTGGATTTAACTCCATTCACCATCACTCTCTGGGCTCGGCCATTCAGCCAGTTCTTTATCCAGTGAAGACTACACCCATCCAAACCACGAGCAGCAGATTACTGCTACTACTAATGTTAACAATAATCATTGATATAATGTTGTTATTACTATTATTTTATTATTATAGAGACAATGTTTTCTCTCATGATATAATTAGACACTAGCCATTTAAAACGAGAGGAATTAAGAATATTTTATTTAACAACAGTAAAAGGTAATTTTTCATTAATATGTAGAACTGTTTATGTTTTTACTACAATAATTGCATGCCTAACCTTCCAAAAGCTACAGTTTTTAGGAACCACAAGATCACACACTGTTAGATCAGTTTGCTGTTTTTTATAAAACAGATAATGAGTACTCTTCCCTTGAGTATTCAGTGTAAAATAATCATAATTACTTTGTGGTTTTAAGAGATATTCAGCCACCATAAACAACATATTTCAGTTCATAAAAGATGTACCCTATATGTCAATTTGTGTTTAGTGTGTGCCTATTCCAAGATACCGAAGGAGCTGGAGTAGGTTCATAATGGATGTCGTTGTTTGCTTTAGGTAAAACAAATACATTTTTTTATCCTGTTTGTATGAACAGAAAATACTCTGTGACAAATCCATAGATAAAAGACATATGCAGCTGTTTCTCAGTATCTCAAGCACAGTGCAGTGCAAATAACTAATCAATTTTCTTTTAGGTCAGTAACAAGTCATGTATTAATGAGTAAAACCTGTTTCACAGTTACGTGCTATATGAAAATTTATCCTTTGGAAACATAACGTGGTTGCTGGACAACACACAACCTTTCTGTAGCAGTCAGTGTTCTATTTCCAGTATCATGTTAAGCTATTGATAACCAGCCCAAACACTCAAATATCTTAGTTCATTAAATCAACAAAACTTTTTACAGAAACTGTGTTACTTTATCAGTTATAATCCAGAATTCAGAAGATTTCCATGTACTTCTTATGCAATGATAAAACAAAAGAGGAAAAGAACAACAAAAATTCAAATCAAGATCCCCCATATTATGAGAAGAATAAAATTTACTTTTATTTATGTATACCTGTTACTGAGAGGTAACTGTTCAGTGTTACATCAGAATGGAACTTTCCCTACATTGAATCTGAGATAAATTACTGCTCAATATAATAAAAATCTAATTAGAAAATCTTGACATTTTTTGTATTTTGACTCATTGTCAGTATTAGAGTATCTTTACCCAAAGAAGTGTTATGTATGAATTTTCATTTGGGGAGGGCTTGTGTCACTATGAAATTATTTTAGGAGTTTGTACCTGACCTGCATGGATCTTTAAAAATCAATAAAGCTTTTTTATCATTGTCTACATAAAAATGATAATACATTTTTTCTTCTGTGCGGAGTCAACATAAGTATTCTTAACCACAGTAAATTATTATCACTGTGTATGTGTGGGTATGTGGATGTGAGTTTAGGTGTTAGACTTGCTAGAGAAAAATGTGAAAGGTAGTTGAGACTGTCTGTGTCTGTGTTATGTCTACAGTAGAACTAGTGCGGACCAGTACAAGCAAGATCTGTAGTATGAAACACTTGGTGTTCATGCCCACACAACACGCATTTCAATGGAGAGCTAAGCTTTAGGCTGTCCCATAGACTGCAGCCCATTTGCAGCTGGATTGCACTGGGCATACTCCTTGTTATTTAGTTTCACCTAAAAGGATTTTAGTTCATGTGCTCCATGGCAGCTCCATGACGCAAATCAAAGCACAGTAAATAGGGACAACTGGCAATTCAAAAATGCTCTCCTGGTACAAATTAAAACACAAATGTAGACAGAAGTTCAGTGTCTCACAAAACTTCAGTGTCTCAAAAGCCATAATCAAGCCATAATCAAAAAGAAAAGAAACAGCTTTGAAAAGGCAACAGGACCTAAAAAAAGGTAGGTCTAAAGGATAAGTATACCTATTACGGATATCTGTGTACACAAATGGAAGAAAATGAATGTTGAAACCTGATCAGAATCTATGAGTTTTAGAAAAAAAAGAAGCAAATGGACATCTGTTGATGCTAGAGCTAAGGGAAACTAGCATCTTCCTCAGAATTTTAAGGAATAAATGCAACTAAAAAGCAACATTCACTGGTTTCTAGATGAAGGTCTGTCAACCAAAATACTGAAGAAGCACAAATGTTCACCAAAGAAATCTATGTAGGGGCAAAAGGCAACAGGGGTATAGCACGTCATTCCAAAAGTGCCTAAGGAAAATATTCAAAAAACAGCCTATATACAAGCTTGTACAAGTAGAAGGACTGGAGGATTTGAGAAAAGACATAGTGTGCAGAATCATCTGCTGCTGAAACAGTGGATTTACAAAATGAAATTCTCATGAGTCGCGTTAGACAAGAGCGCCTTTTCTTCTTCCCACATACTTTTCATTGCAGTTACATGTGTAGCAGCATGATAAATGAGGGAAAGAATAATAAAAGAAGTGGGTAGTAAAACAACTCCACACAGATGTCTTCTCACTGCCCTTCCCCCTAAATACTCCTACAACTTCTGCTTAGATATTAGAATATTTATTGATTCATTGGCAAGAATCTGTGCAATCTAATGAAGAAAACTGACTTACCAAAGGAAGATCATTTTTCTTTCTATTTGAATGGGAATTTCCCCAATAGCAGAACATTTGTTACCATGTAAACATAATGCAAGAAGTAACATAGCTAACGTAGTCCACTTCCTATTTCTTGGGCAATGTGTTTACTGTAGTTCATATGAACTGTGAAATCTGTATTAATAGTTTTTTACTAGGTGCTATGCTTGACTCAGTAGGTGTTAACTTTGATTTAGTAGATTAAATATCTGATTCAGCAGGTAGTTCACATGTTTCAACAGGTTGTATAGCTGACTCAACCTGTGAAGTATCTGACAGTGTTTATTTTTTCCAAAGGTTGGTTCATCCATTTTAGGATGAACTTTATCCAGTTCTCCATATGGCACATTAATTTAAGTGCAAGTTAAATATTTTACCAGGAACGTATATTATAAAGTGTTCATTTAAATATATTTATACAGCCCTTCTGAATTTTAAGCAGAAGAACATTCCCTTGTGAGAAGTTTTGTTTATTTATCCTTCTATTAATATTAGTTTTTGTTCACTTATCTTCCTGAGATCTCAGAAAAAAAAAAAGATTTTCTTGAGATATTTTGTACTGAAAGGCTGACAAAAAGTAAAATGAGAATAGGGGAAAGATTCAGGTTTCAGAATATGATGCTTCACTTCATCCATTTTTCTGTTTGTTTGTTTTTAATTCTTTTATGTCTCATAGAATACACGGAAGAAATTAATTTCAAAGAAACATTGAAAATAAAGCAGACATGAGATTTGGCATGGAAAAATATGCAGAAGAAAGTAAAAGGAGGAATCAAAGAGTAATATGGTTAGCACTGTTTGAATAGCTGGAGACAGGCTGTGGAAGAACACATTACAACATGCTTCTGAATTAAATGTTTTGGTAACAGGCAACATTTAATTCAAGTTTGCAGCAACTGTATCAGTGAATGGGAAATACAGATGAATACAGAGAAGAATCACAGCATTTCATACTGACTCGTGTCACAGCTAAGAAATACCAGATTTTTTAGAAGGTACCCACTAACATCCAAGGAAGAGAAGTCGTTGCACTGTCTGTCATACTACCATCTAGTGGTTCCTACTAAGATTACCACTACGCACAAAAGTAAATGAAATCTTGGCAAATGGAATGGGTTAGTTCTGCATCTTTTCTGAACTTTTAGAAATAGATTTATCTGGTTTTTAATTGTTAAAATCATGAACTCAGGCAAGCAGGACTTGATGAGTAGGATCCTAAATATGCAGATGGAACTCCAACATAGTTAGATACATACCTATTTTAACACTTGTCAGCCACTAAATCTTCTGTACCTGTTTTTCCTTGGGCACGTTAGACTGCTAATGGGAAGACCTAAAACTGTAACGAAAATCATAGGGTTTTATTTTGTTTGACTACTTAGAGATTTCACTGAAAGTTATCATTTCATACAACTTGAGCATCCCGTGGTGGCAAACATTCCGTTGTTTATTTAGACTTCTGTTGTTTCTCAATTAAAGTCTTCATTGCAGGTGGATAACCTTGCTTTATTTTGCTATTCTTGCTTTATTTTATTTTTTGTTATATATGTAATGTTTTATAGGCATAAGTGAAAGTTGGACAGTTGTGGAAAATTCCAGGCACAGCATAAGGAACTACAAAATAATAAAAAGAGAAGGCAAGGGAAGAATCACTGATTAACTATTGTAAATGTTTTATAAATTTTAGCCTTCCCATCTTAGCTTAGCTTATTCTAAATTTGCATTTCATAGTCATTGTACTGAGTACTGGTTTACTGACTATGTTTGTACTTACATCTGTATGGATTGGTAGAATAAATACGTGATTTTTTGCATCTCCATCCTTTATTTTTTGTAAAATGTAGAAATTAGGATCTGCTAAACACGGTCATTTCACTTACTGAAATTGTCTTTGGATGTTTCTTGCAATGTACTTTAGAAATAATGGTACTAAACAACCATAAATACGATGTTGATGTACTATGCTGTTGAACTATGCTGGAATGGGCTAAATTTTACCTTTGTAATGCATGATTTCTTAATGTATGACTAAAAGTATTAGAGGTAAAGAAAGCATGAATATCAGTCTGTTTCTGTACTCAAAATGACCTCTGGTTTTATTAGTAATGGAATCTAAGTGACATCATCTTTTGACAGTCATGATCTTTAACCCAGTTTGATCTAAACCAGACTCCTTTGGAATGATATCATTAAGGTAAATCCCTGAAAGGAGACCAAACCATTTTAGTATAAACCATTTAAGGATATTAAGTTACTGGGAATGATTTCACTATTTTTTTTTCTTGTAAAGGACAAACAATTTCAAGATTGCATGTTAATATCAAGACACAACTGAACTTTCAATTTTTTTGTGGTTGAATTAGGTTTAAGTTTCTTAAATACATTAGAAGTCTTCAGATCTTTTAAAACATGATTCGGAAGTCATAGTTGATTATTTCTTAAGTGAACGTTGCAATACAAACTATATTATTATGCCTTATTCTATTAAATAACACTGCACTGAAATAAAAAAGTTGTAATTTTTAATGCAAGAAATCTCATGCTTTCCATTCTATCCACTCTCAACCCATCCCATCTGTCCAATGAATTCATGGTTCATTTCAAGAACTGACCATGCTGGGATTGTTCTCCTTGTCTGTCAGATATTGACTAAGGGTTTTAATGAATTAACCAAGGTGTTTTTTTCATGATGCAGCACACAGGGTTATTTGAAAAATCAAATATTTATACTAAATGAAGAATAATAAAGTTTTGATTTGACATGAGAAATATAAGCCCGTATTGTCCAAATTACTCACTTATGGAAGGAAAGTTGTGAGCAAAAGATGTGTGATTTGTCTCTGTGTCTGATGCAAATTTTTGCACTTGAGTTTTTCCATATTCAAAAGCCTTTAATCACTGAGTGGAAAGGAAAATTGCAATGAAAACTCTCTCCCAATAACAAAAATACACAAGTATACGTTGAAGAACTTTGCAGTTACCAAGATGAACTTTATCTTTCAGTCAGTTGAGTAATTTTGTCAATTTTTTTCCCTGAAAGCAAATTGCGTATGGACAGTGTTATAGTAGTACTATCTCAAGCTTCATCCTGATATTTTTGGTAGCATTACTTTTGTTTTTGTCTTCCAGCCAGGTGTTCCCAATAGTTTTGACTGTAAGATAACCCAATAGCTGGTGATTAATGTAGCCATCGTAAAGAATATAAACAATCCTGGAAACAGAACTCAAAGTTCAAATATGGATGCTAAGAGTAATTGCTTTTAACAAGTGCAAGGAAGAAGTGAGAGGAAACTTGGTATTGAATTTTGTGTTGCCAAAGAGAAACTGACCAGCGATAACAGAAGCATCAGAAACACAGAGTGCAGAGAGGTAGCACTTTGCGCAGGAAGTATCATGAAACAGCCCATGTCAGCCCAGTAGTAATTGGGCCTTTGAAGTTTCAAATGTGAGAAGAGATGAACATTCATCTTTAAAGTGTGCTGAGTCTCAGGGATTGCTTTTGGTTAAAGTAAGAATGTGCCGTTATTTGAAACCTGACCCTGAGGTCTCTAAAAATTTTGGCTTAGGTTGGGCTAGAACTGACCTCGTAAATTTAGACAACTGCCAGACTACTGCTAGGAGCAAATTATTACAGCAATTGTGATTTTCATGACTAGCATAAACACAAAGGGCACCTATTTAAGACCTGTGGGGTCAATTGTCACATTTACTATATTGCAGAGAAGTAGAAGTGGTGAAATCTCGCGAGAATAAGGTACCATGAAAAACTTAGAGATTCTGCATACAGCTAGATGAAAAAAGCCAAAAAAGACACCTAAGTGTGGCAGGATAATTCTTTCAAGACTTAAATTATTCTGGTGTAATAAATATTACTCAAGAATATATTATTATTAAAAAAATTCTCATTTACAAACAAGTACTTGGAGAGAATGGGCCAAATATTAAAAAAAACAACAAACCTTGAATGATAGCAGATTTTTTTATTTCATCGTTTTGGTTATGTTATTAAAATAAGAAATAGTTCAGTTACACAGTCAGTCTTCTATAAAAGCAAAATGAGTTTATCAAAATTCAGTTGATTTTCTTTGTGAGTTTGCTATATCTGGAGACTGGATGTAAGACTAAGGCACAAATCCAGATATGATTTTTTGGTCACTTTGTTTTATGCCATGTCCTTTGACCATGGTGTGGATCATCTGTCAGAGACTGAAATCAAGTATGCAAATTCATTATCTGAACTTTGGAGCAGTTGTGGTTTGATCTACTTTTGTAAGTTGTTTGATCTGAATGCAATACACGATACAAAGTTGAGAATTATTTCTTTATGAAAGATTTTAGCACTTACTGTGACAGCAAATTATTTTTTTTTCTTGACATTCAATAACAGGAACAAAGGTAATAATAATTACTGCTATGATTTTCAGCCTGTTCGTATGTCTACATAGCATCTGATCATGTGCTTTCCTCAGAACGCCTTATCTCTGATGGACCCAGAATTTAAACACTTATGTACACTCATCTTTGCTTATTCAGCTTACTGACACATGACAATTCACCTACCTGTTTGGATTATTTTCACCTTTGTGACCCAGATGTTCATCAGCAAATGATCAGACTCCTAGAGTTCACTCTAAAGAAACGCACAAAAATTGGTTTTGTATATGTGTATGTATGGGGGATCCACAAAGGCACTTCCTTCCAGAATGTTGAAAGCTAGTTTTGATATGAATAACATAACTATAATTTGGATTTCTAACTGATGAGCTTCATTGTGCTGGATACTATACTCATAAAATGTAGAGTTTACAAACCCAGTATAAAAAGAAGCAGAAAATGAGATTTTAAAGAAACAACGAATAATACGGGTTACAGCATTCAGATGTCAAATTGTTGGGGTGCTTTTGTGAGTATCACATTTAAGAAATACTTTGAGGAAAGACATACTGACAGAGCAATTGCAGAGGTTAAAAAAAGACCCTGAAAACAGTCACAGAGGAGTAGTCATAGTATGACAAGAGTTTGCTAAAAAGATTGGAATTGATGGGTAGCTGAGAGAACAGGGAGGACAGTCAATACTAGTTCTAAGGTTTGCCTAGAAAAGTGCCATTAGGCACTTGGATGAGAGTGGTTTTGATTTATGGCAATGTACAGAAACTTGTCTGAGAGGATCTAGAGTGGAAATGCATTTTAATCTCAGTGTGATATAGATCGTTTAACTCAGAGGTGCAAGGCAGATGGACTAGGTAGGCAGGCAGATCAAAAAAAAATTTTTGTTAGATGAAAGACAGTAAGTTATCCATGTATTAGAAGAAGAAAGAGACACATGAGAGTTAGAAGTGTAGAAAACCAAGAAAATGCGTAAAAATGAGCTCTGGAAGGATCAGCAAATGGACTAGTAAGAAAGTAGGATGTGTTTGGTCTTGGGTTTTGTCAGTCATTATTTAAAATAAATTAGTGAGCTCCAGTGTGGCGAAACAAACAGAGAGTTGAAGAACAAGCCAAATATCAGAAATGATGACATGGGCAGGGAACAAGAGTTCCTCTAGGAAGAAAACCAGATCTGTTTAGCCTGCAAATAGACCTGCTCATTAGATAAATGCCAGAACTGAAGAAGAACAGGAGTTGGATATTTCTTAGAAACACTCGCTAATGGTAAGAGCACCATCAGACTAGAATAGTGAAGGAATCAGCCATGACTGGCAATTGTATAGCAGACCTTGTAATACAAGAATTTGGCAGGTGAATGAAGGACGGAAGAAAGTGAGTATGTTAAAGAAGACTATTTAATGATGACCACAGGCTCTTCCTTGCCTTCACACAGGTTCAGCAGTTATCTCTTCACGATTTAGGTTCATTAGTACAGACAGAAATGGTTTTGTATATTTTATACTGTGATGGTTAGTCCCCTGTAGACAAGTAGAGCTAAATAACTCTGTTGGTCTCCACTACATTTTCTAGAACAGGAAGCATTCCTATATTCCTGTGCTTAATCCTCGTTGAGTTTTCAACAGTCTTTTAAAGTATGAATACAACAATGAAGTTTTCCAGAAGGTATTTCTTTAGTATATATTCAGTCTAAGGTCACACAACTACGTATTAATATTTCCTTGCTGCATCAAGGACCTAAACTAAGTCTGGATATTTTAGTATCTTCTAAAATATGAAAAACTTATTTTACTATCTTTACTGTTGGTAAGGTAGAATTATAATTTTTGTGGAATTCACATGTTTTTGGGTATACACTGAAGAAAGTTTATTGAATTCAGAAATCTTTGGATGAATTAATTCACTGATTTGGGATGAGTATAGAAACCCATCTACAAGCCTTATTTACCAAGAGGAGAATTTAGCAGGTTCAAGAAGCATGTATTTGGGATACCACGCTATAATTTTGCTATTGACTGCAAGGGCAGAAATCCGTGCTTGTTCATTAGGATTGTTCAAATTGACCCCTACCCTGTGCTGTTTGCCGACTTTTTTCTGTTTAAAAAAAATTACATTTCTTTGTGAAGCTTACCCCATTCCTTCTCCTGATGAAGCTATCGTTCCAGTATTTCCTAAGTGTTTTATATTTGCAAGTGACATTAAGTAATATGTATTCATATTCCGCTGTTTCTGACTGACACTTCACACATAGCCCTTTCACTCTCATCTCAGAAGTGTAACAACATTGTTCACTGTATTTTGGTTGTCAGTGCAGATGAAAGCCATTCTAGCAAAATCTGCCATGCAGGTGGCAGACAGAGAACAGTTGACATCAAGCACAAGTCCTTATCTGTCAGGGCTATGGCATGGTACTGATCGAAAAACTTCTAGGTATTGCATGCCACCCACCTGTGGTGGATACACAATGGATATGCCAGCTGGACTTCTAGTTGACACCCAGCACTAGTGCTGATAACTGTGGCAGAATATTCCTCAAAATGAATACAGTTTGTCTATGTTCAGTTACTTGCTCCTCTGCTTATAGAAGTGCAAGTGTATTGTGTATATTTCTTTATAAAACATTATAAAATTTTTGATAACTTCTTAGCTAAAATACTGAATGTAGAAGATGTAAAGACTTAGAAAAAGATTAAATTCATCTCAACTTTATGGAGATCAAGCTCTTCTAATGTTTTTTTAAACGGAGTAGATATTGAAATTTATTGTTTCTTTTCACTTGAATAGTGTAGAACTGAGTCCAGTTTCTCTCTAGATATTCTGCAGCTTTGGGCCCAAAGATGGTTTCATTCACGTGGATCCAATTTCATTGTGTTTATCAAATGTGCTAATCCTGGTGAGCAGGCCACAAAAGCACGTGGCAATCTCCACAGCTATTTTAACTTGCATCTCTTCCTGCTTTCCTATCTTCTAAAACGGAGCCAAGCATTGCTCACTTCTCTTTTTCTGGCTCTGGCATCTGGGAAAGGCTTTGAGACAAGTTTTTGAGAAGTGACTTTTAAGCACGGCATGAAGCCAAATGTTGTCTTACCAGGCTGAGGAGGAAGGTCATGAAATGTGCTGGTAAAATGGGTGAGAGGAAAGGGGTGACCACTTCAAGGGCCAGAACAGCATAGGGAATAGGTAAACAGGTAGGAGCATTTTGGGTGAGAGAAGACATTTCTGTGATTTGGGTGAAGAGACGAAGAGGGAATTTATCAGCCTGGATCACCTAATAATTTCTGAAAAGTCTGTTTCTGTTGGAACTCATATTTCTTGTTCCATTTGATGTCCACTGTTCTAGTCTTATATTGAGAGCACTTTCTACATGTCCTCACTTCTGAAAACTAGCCCCAAAATAAGCTCCCAAGCACTTTTGAACTCTCCCAGTTTGACTGATACTACTTTTGCATTGGAGTAATCACTATGCTGTCAAATAACACAATAGTACTTGACTCTTAATTTTAGTAGTGTCAGGGTCTAGTTACAATTTGTGCATCTTCTCAACATCAAACAGATGTGTGTATGAGCATATTGACTAAACTCCCTTCAGTAGACCATAGTTGATGTTTCCTACAGAGAATACAGAAATCAAAATACCACAACTAAACTGTACCTAAATAGAAACACCACAGTGTCACATGCATATTAATTGTTTCTTTCATCACTGATTGCTTACTAATGTGTTTTTCCAACTTTTACCCTTGATTGACTGGACTGATCTTGATTCACTTTAGGAAGGGGCTGGAAATTGCAAATGGTCAGGAACAGGCATCAAAAAACTTGCAGTGAATTCATGAAGCATCTGAGATATCTCATAATGGTTGACTATAATACTAGAAGATAGTTATTGTAGTGATAATACGGCTGGTAAGATAAATACGTCGCTTTGGGAAAAGCAATGTATGTCAATATATCATTGAAGCATTTTGTAAGTCTTTTTCAGATATTCAGGGGCAGTTCTAAATAATCTTGATTATTCTATCATATATTCAGCACATTTTTAATTTGTGTTATGCATTTTCCTGCGTATTGAGAAATAACTGTTGTTGTGCCAGGTAACCTATACATGACTCCCTCCTCCATCAATTATTAACACTGTGCTAATTTAAAGAAATATTATGCGTTACAGTTTTGCTATTTATACAACACCTGAAAGTGTGTTTACATTGCTCGGTTTCAAAAGAAACTCACTGCTCTGTGAAATACTTGAGGTTGACTCAAGTCCAGTCAGGGCTCACATCATTAAATAAATATCAAAGCAAACAACTGAG